>NC_051155.1:249401098-249466098 GCF_013339745.2 Dermacentor silvarum
CTGCAAACCTTCCTGTATAAGCGCAGAATCTTAACAGCGCGGTAGACCCGTTCGCTGCTTGAATGACGAAACAATTTTTACAGTGTTACAGCGGGAAGTGATTGATTGATTGACAACAAGGCAACACTGGTGTTATGAGACGCCAAAGCGGAGGGCTCCGGATTATTTTTATCACCTGTATGGGGTTCTTTACCGCGCACCTAAATTTAGCACACGAGCATTTTTGCATTGCACCCCCGTCTAAATGCGGCCGCCGCGGCCGGAAGACTGCATATATAGGATGTGGATCTATAGAAGAAAGAAGGATATTCATGATCCTCTAAGATACGCGCATGCGAAAGGGTCCAATGATGCATCACGCCGCATCATTGCACGGTTCGACTGCACGGTTTGATTGTGTCTTACCAACCGTTAAGTTGTGCTCTGGCTTCTAATTTCAGCTCGGAGCGCCAGCGCTTCCTGTATATGTAAATACGTTCATTACAGCAAACAAATGTGATTACTTTTTTTCCCGGATCCTGGGATGAACAGGCTGTTCCCATAGGCGAATATAATTCTTAATTTGGTAGTTATGGCGACAATTAAAGCTGTAGCAAAACTTGTGTTAGCACTAACAACATTTTATTTCTCGGTATTTCTAATGTCATTGGTGACGTGTAAACGGAAATATAGAATGCAATGTGTATAACATGAAAGTAAGGGCTGGCTGTAGATACAAGCATTTGTGCTTTTGTGAGCTGGTATCATACACGTTACTCTTGTGCGCCGAATAAAACAACAACAATTTAGTCGCACCAAATGCGTCGCTGTAAAAGAGGGATAACTTGAGTGAGACGACAGGCAAGACGACGACGAAAATAAAGGGGAAGGGGGGCAAATGGAGGCGGCGAAAAGCGAGACTGACATTGGTGCGGCCCGAAGCGCTATTTTTCGACCGCGGCGACCAAAACGCGCAAAACGCTTGGCACAACGTCAAACCCCGCTAACCGTTGTCACGAGATGCAGACGCTCGAGCTTCGAAGAAGCCCGCCCACGCTTATTCCATCCTTGGGAACCCGCTTTGTCTGTTAGCATACAGAATAGGTGGGTGGCGTCTCGCAGCGCACGGCTGCATAGCGGGCGCGCCCGCGTCAACCCACGAATGCACGAAAAAAATTGGAGGACGCCTAAGCTTCGCCTTTAAGAGTAGAACGCGATGGCGTTATCGGGACCCGTTCGCATCGCATTGTTCGCATCCGGCAAGTAGGCTTCATTCACTGCAACACTGAACGTGGGAAAGTCACCTTACAAAGACCAAACTTACACCGATCCCCTTAAAGTCGGCTTCACTTTTAAACAGAAATGCATTGCTGGAACGACATTTTTCCAGGGGCAATATAAGTTGTCTCGTATTAAAATGTGAAGGCCCTAGCACCTTCTTTTATTTTATTAATTGTTTGCTATTGCCACGATGCGCGCGCGTGTCCAAAACGAATTAGCACGCGAAGTCCCAATTTGACCTGCCTAGGATACGAGTGCCATCTGGATATCATTTTCGCAAGTAACCGAACGCGCTGCTGTAGGTCTGGTAGAAATGCTGGAAAAGGGTTTGTGTTTGAGTTTCCTCGTAGCAGAATTAGATTTTCGCGTACATTCAAATTACAATCCGACGCCGATTGGTAAATAATTCGATGGCGAATCCGACGCCGAATGGTAAAGTCGTACTTTACCATTTGTGACGGATTTCACTGTGAGAAATTCAATTTTTGTTCACCAAAACCGTGCATCACGTGGAGGGCCTGCGCGGTCGGGGTGGTTGGGGATGATTTTCTCCGACACCCGTCGAGATCGCACGCCGACGCCGGATTTTCTGCGACACGGAGCCCTTAACGCTGTCGCGTTAAAAAGCACAACATTGGCCCTGCAGTCCCTATAGATAAGCTCTCCTCAAAAAGCTAAGCCGCGACATCCATTGCGGCTCTGCCATCCGCCATGCTCCTATTCATATAGCGGTCTGTGCCCTGGATCGGCAAGAGAGGAGCGAAAGAATATCTACAATGCATGACTGTTAACGACATATATTCTTCGTTTCGTTGACATATGTTTCGGTATTACTGATACGAAACGTGATTTGTCAGCCGAAATGAGGCAGAACACAGCCGCTGTGATCATAAGAGTTCGAAAGGAAACGGCTGCATATACTTGCCGCTACTCGGCGACAACGCCATCTTGGGGCAAGAAAGCCCGCACACCGCTGTGCACGCTCGCCTTCATCTGCATCGGCAGTGAAGACGTCTCTCCGAGCTCGGCCACGCGAGCAGCGAACCGTGCAATAATAACGTGAGTGTATAACAGCCTTCCGTGCGCGCGATAAGAGAAACATACCGCGACGCTTCAAAGCTCCCCGAGTCAGCAATTCGTGGAGTTTCCCAGCTCATAGCGCGCAGCAGACGGCAGCGCGGCTGCAGAGCGAAGAACACGTGCCGGGGTCGGGGCTCACAGCACGTACGCGCCGCGTGGGAGCCCAGGAACGCGCCAAGCAAGGCGGCGAGAGACGGATTCGAGGTGAAGGCGCAGTGGTGCCGGAGGGGGACCGCAGGAGGGGGCGCCTGCCTCGCCGCCACCGGGAGTGCAGTGGCCCCTGGCACATCACGAACCGGCTTACGACGGCGGGGCGAGAGCAGCGCGTACAGGTCCGGACCGGTCGCCGCCGGGCGCACGCTCGGGTCACCACCGGCGACGCCGCCGCCGCCGCCGCCGGCATCCAGGTGCAGCGCGGGCAAGCCCGCCCTGCGGATCGCGTACAGTCCCGGATTTCACGAGCGTGCGCCTCTGCCGCATACGAGGGACGCAAATGCGAGTCACGGCAGTGCTGCCAATAAACGCAGCATCGTGGCCTTCTTTCATTCCTCGTAAACATTTTCGCGTTTTCCCATAGTTTGCTCCCTCTTTATCGAGGACAGCGTCGTACTATTTCGTGCATATTGACTTTATTTAGCATACGCTAAGTAGGCATTGTCAAGTCGTGACCGAAAAGTGTACAATCATTGCATCTTACCGGTACTAACATATGAGGCAGAAACCTGGAGGTTAGCAAAGAAGCTTGACAAGAAGTTAAAGACCGCGCAGCGAGCGATGGAACGAAAAATGACGGTCGTAAGGTTAAGAGAAAGGAAGACGGCGGTGTGGATTATATATATAGAAAACGAGGGTATAGCCGGTATTCTGTAGTTTGCATTAAGAGGGACAAATTGAGTTGGGCGGGAGATGTAATGTCTGCTGCGTGGAAGACAACGGGTGGTCTAATTAGAGTTACAAAATGGGTGCCAAGGGAAGGGAAACGCAGTCGACGCTAGAGAATTAGGTGGTGGGGTGGAATTATCAAATTTGCAGAAATAAGAGGTGCCGCAAGACAGGAGATCGCTGGGAGAGACCATCGTCCTGCTGTGGATGATGAGCCGGAATAATCGCTGAAGTATGCCGAGTATTGCTCCGGTTGCATCGGAACGCGGCCGCCAAGGCCGGTGGGACCTTGTCTCCGGCGGTATCCTCCACCGTTATACTTTCGGGTGTTTTTATTATTTCCCGTCCTGGGACTCTCGCTGCCGAACCGCTGATTGTCCAAGTTAGCTCCTTGCCAGCCTTACAATAAGAAGAGAAACGAAAAAAAAAAAAAAAAAATCGGCGCGCGCTACGGTTTCTAGCGTCAAGATTGCGCGCGGCATCAAAGCTCACTTAAAGAGAAAGAAAAAGGGCAGCTCAATAAAATACCGATGTTTCCGCTTCGCTTTCATTTGGTACGAGGGTCGTTGTGTGCATGATGCATTGCGCACACGGAGAGCCAAGCGAAACAAAGGACGACGGAGAGGCGGCAGGAAACGGCCACGCATCAACGCTCCGGTCGCTGCGTCCGCGTAGCAATACGGCCGCGTCGCTTTCCATACAAAACAGGAAAAACGCGATCCCCGCGCCATAAAGGCGCGAGCACCGAGACCTCCGACAGCTGCGGGCGAAACTGCCCGCCACACAATGGCCGAGATCGTCAGCGCAGAGAGCGCGGTCGTCAGACCGCAAGCGCTGCGTGTCAGCTGCAAACACTCGAAGCGCGCGCGCTCGGCTTGTACGTTTTCTTTCGCCTTGATTGCGGCCTACGCCTAGACACACAGCCGGGGCTTTCACTTTGAACACTGTCTAACACGAGTGCGCGTCAGTCGACAGGCTTTGAAGAGGGCAGTCGCTTTCTCTCTGTACACACCGTCGTCTTCTGCTTAAGTCACTGCAAGTTCCGCGGCTGCCTTCACATCGATCTGCGCGCCAGCAAAACTTATGCCGCCCCTACTTAGCGAAGACGGGACGCGTTCGGCGGAAGATAAAAGCGAGCAAATGAAGCGCGCTCCGCCGAACGCATTCAAATAAGCGTATAGTCTCGTAAGCACGTCCTCGCTTTATCGCCCCTCGCTTCTTACTTCTTCGGCTTCCCAATATTCACTTACGCAAATACGCAAGAAAACGTGTAGACGAAAGAGGTTTTCGCTCGTCCTCTTTTGTTCGAGCGCTTTTTGCGAGGATATCTTTTGTCTCTCTGCTCTACGTAAGCGGCTGTTCAAAGAAAAGGTGTTGCTCTGTGAGCCTGTCCAGTCTGCTTTGTTTCTTTATCCGTGCAGTCTATCTTCTAAGATCACGCCATCCCGCACCAACTCGCAAACTTCAACAAAATGAGCGCCTTTGACAGGACCGAGCGGCCAACAAGTGAAAAAAAGAAAGAAAAAACTGAAAAAACAAATTGTCATTATCTCATCAAAAGCGAAAGTAGCGCAAATAATGTTTCAAAACCCGCCGCGGTGGCTTAGCGGCTGTGGTGCTTAGCTACGGTGTTACGCTGCTCAGGACGAGGTCGCGGGATCAAATCCCGGCCGCGCGGCGGCCGCATTTCGATGGAGGCGAAATGTAAAAACGCCCGTGACCCGTGCATTGAGGGCACGTCAAAGATCGCCTGGTGGTCAAAATTAATCCGGAGTCCCCCACTACGGCGTGCCTCATAATCAAATCGTGGTTTTGGCACGTAAAACTCCAGAATTCAATTCATTAATATTTCAAGAGAGGTTATAAACACGTCCGATTGCGCACGAGCCACCCTTCGCTCAGGTTTACGTAGTAGGCGTGCGTTGGTGAGTTGGTGAATTGAAATTGCCTGTGGGCGCAAAGCAATACGAGAAAGGAAGAAGGAACGGAAAACAGGAGCATTGTATAGTTCGTGAGCCTGCAGCATAACGTACGTTATGCTGCAGGCTTACGAACTACACAATGCGTATACATATACATGGCACCTACGTATACGTACGTACGTATACGTAGGTACCATGTGGGAGCTGTACGATGCAATGAAAGAGAATCATGGGTTCTTACAAAGTGCGGAGTGACGCACATAAGCGAATACATTCTAGGGTTTTACGTGCCAAAATCACGAACTGATTATGAGGCACGCCGTATACAGTGGGGCACTCCGGAATAATTTTGATCACCGTGGGTTCTTTAATGTGCACCTAAATTTAAGTACACGGGTGTTTTTGCATATCGCCCCCGTGGAAATGCAGCCGCTGTGGCCGGGATTTAATCCCGCGACCTCGTGCTTAGCAGCGAGACACGTAGCCGAACACACCTTGTCTGATAAGAGGAGGGGAAATGACTAATGATCTGTACCGCATTAAAAGCCGCGGCATGCTTAAACATATATGTTTCACGGTGCGAATTAATCAGGCTCTACAGCAGTTCATCGCTCACAGCCAGCTGACAGGGAAAGCCAGCTGCTGTCGGTGATGATTATTATGGTGATTTATTGGCATCGCCTTTGAAACGGGGCGGTGACAAATAGTCACCTAGCCTGCTTGAGTTACCCAGGTATACGCATGCTTTTCGTTCTGGCATTTTTGCATACATTTCTCTAATCTTTTTTTCTCTTCCTCAAAGCTTCTCTATCTACCTTGCACCGATACCCTATGCCTGTAACGAATCTCTTGCCTGCTTTTTTTCCCACCAATACTCCAAGTGCCTCTTGCTTATCTCGACTGCTGACCGGTTGATGCTTCTGTCCACATTAAATCCAAGCGCTTCTGGAAGGTGCATACGTTACCTACGGTTCTCACTGGGTGAATCCCTTCGCATTCCATTAGGATGGTCTCCGGAGCTTCACGCCTGTAAAATAATTTACACCCTTAAAAGTGAACAAGGGTGTAAACCGGTCTGTAACTTACACCCTTACACCATTTTGGGGATGCGAGGTCCAGGCGAGCAATATGGAC
This sequence comes from Dermacentor silvarum, assembly GCF_013339745.2. Classification (NCBI taxonomy): domain Eukaryota; kingdom Metazoa; phylum Arthropoda; class Arachnida; order Ixodida; family Ixodidae; genus Dermacentor; species Dermacentor silvarum. The sequence continues at coordinate 249,407,377 of NC_051155.1, forward strand.
AGCCGGCCACACACGAGTATACGAAGCCTACGGGGCCAAAACATTGCTGCGATGGGCAGCACGTCACCACACTGACATAGCCGGTGGCAGAGCCAAAAACGCTTCTCGCTTTGCGTTTGCGCGAAAGAATTAACTAATAATCGTTCCCGAGGTATGAGCGAGGTCGCAGTCGTGGTTCTGGGGTTTTACGCGCCAAAACTACGACCTGATTATGAGGCACACCGTAGTTGGGGACTCCGGATTAATTTTGACCACCTGAGGTTATTTAACGTGCACGTAAATCGATAAGCACACGTACGTGACAGAATCAATAACGTGTTAAAGTATCGATATACAAAGAGTATATGGAGCGAAAAAGCCGGCAGGACTCTCTGAAGTAACAGACAGGATGGCGAAGTAACGGGTGATCGCCCGGGGCAGAAGTGATCGCCAGACCGGCGAAGAAGACAAAAGGCCGCTAAATAAAGCAAAGTAATACGGGACCAACGGAGACTTCATGACGGAGACGCTGACCAGATATGGCCGCGCCAGGGGAAAAAACCCGAGACGATCGAGCAGAGAGGCGAGGTGGAGACGGTAACATAATCACCGGTTCGCGCGTGTACCGAACAGCGCGAGCGAAGCCAGCTAGTGACGCGTACCAGGCGGCGTCCAAATCGAACACCGAAGAAGACGGGACGAGCAGGGTTCGAAGGAAGGCAAGCGCGAGTGACTGCAATGTCTCTACGTGGTACAGGCAGGTCATCGTTCCGGGTAGACAATTGCCACCGGCGCTCTGGGAACACTGTTCAAGGGCGCGGGCCACGCAGAGAGGTCGTGTATCAAGGGCACGGGTGAACGCTTACTTGCAGGAGCGCACACAATGCGCCGGAGAGCTGTGAAACATAAACAAATTAACTTTTTTTACGCACGTTTGCGAGTAACTAGGAATAAAAGAAAAATCCAACGAGAGCGCCGTTAATAACGACTTATTAGGGTGACTGTGAACCTTGAGTATATCGTTGGCACCCTATATATATTGGGCACAGGCAGATTAGTCGTGCGATCACGGAGCGACCGCCTGCGCTCTGTATATAAGTAGGACAAGCGCGCCGCGCCGTCCTCGAAAAACTGCTGGGGCGTGTATCTCGGAAACTTGCTAACACGTACTGAGACTTGCTGTTGACGGATTATGCATTTTATGTATGCGCTAATAAAGTCATCTATTCGCCTCTTTGCGGATGATTGCGTTGTATATCGTCGAATCTCAAACAGTAGTGATGAATATACTGTTTGAGATTACTACTACTACTACTACTACTACTCAAACATGACTACTACTCTACTACCCGGAACTACTACTACTACTATTACTACTACTACTACTACTACTACTACTACTCAAACATGACTTAAGCCTAATCGAAACGTGGTGCTCACGCTGGCTGATGGAGGATAATGCCTCGAAGTGCAAATGCATGATTGTTTCACGCAAAAAAAAATAATAATAATCTGATCTTTCAGTATTCCCTTAATTCTTCAGCTTTATCAGATGCTAGCTCTTACAGATACTTAAGCGTCCTCATTAACAGTAAACTGACATGGTCGAGCAATCTCGAATATTGTAAATGATACCTCAAGGTCGCTAGGTTACTTAAAAAGAACACTACCTCTGTCCCCCTCCGGAAATTAGGAAAATATCCTACGAAACCTTCGTTAGGAGCAAACTCGAATATGCTTCTCCCATTTGGAGCCCCTACCAAGATTATTTAATTACCTCTCTCGAGTCGGTCCAAAATCGTGCTGCCTGATTTATTTCATTAAACTATAATACACACGTCAGCGTAAGCCACATTAAATCATCTCTTGAACTACCCCCTTTAGCAGTAAGACTCAGAATCTCACAGTCTGTTCCACAAACTATATCAAAACTTTTCTCACCTGCATGGTACACTGTTACTGCCACCTTGCTAGAACTTCTCGCCGCCTGTTCAACTCCAACAGCGTTCAACGCCTTCGTGGTTCGACTGTTGCATTTAACAAATCGTTTCTTCCCGAAGCGGTTGCTCTTGAGAGTAATCCAGACAAATTCAGGCAGTCTTTAACTACGCTCTTTGTTAAATAACTTGAACTACGCACTTTTTGTTTTCTTGCACTATTTTTATGATACCAGCGTTGTACAATAGAAGGTATTGATTTAAATAATGCTCTGTACACTACTTTGACTTGTATTTCAATTTCCGGTTGGGTGTCAATCTCTTATTATAAAGTATCCCTTCGATTGTTAGCTTATTCCTAATTATTTGCTCCTTTCTATGCTTGTTTTAACTTTTTTCCCTTGTGTTTTCCACTACTCATTACCGTACTTCATTATTGGTGAACAATAATAACAGAAATGTTGTTTTTTTCTTGTGCGCTCTGTACTTGAAACGTAGCTAGTTGTTTCTTTTTGGATAGAATTCGCTCTATTACCCGTATTTTCAATACTGCCCCCCCCCCCCTTATGTAATGCCCTGTTAAGCGTCCTTAAGGGTAAATAAATGATGACGATTATGATGAAATCGGGGGTTTTACGTGCCAAAACCACGATTTTATTATGAGGCACGCCGTAGTGGGGGACTCCGGATAAATTTTGACCACCATAGGATCTTTATAAAGTGCCCCCCAAATGTTCGGGACACGGGCGTTTTTGCATTTCGCCCCCATCGAAATGCGGCCGGGATTTGATCCTGCGACCTCGTGCTTAGCAGCGTAACACCATCGCCGCTTAGCCACCGCGGCGGGCGGAACGTGGCAGAAAAGCCAACAACAACGTTGGCTTGAAGGGGACCACGCCCCCAATGACATTTGTTTGCAACAGCTGCTGCGAAGAACATAACGGTGAAAGCAAGTACTAAAAGCAGGAATCGAGTGTCACATGTTGCGACAAAAATGAAAACAATAAAGTTATTATATTGAAGATAATGTAGTTTGAAGACGAACGACTGCCGTAGATGAACAGTTCACTATTTACCATCTATAAAAGTGTTAAATTGGTGCTTTAATATACATGCCCATTCACTCCTTAAAAAAAAGATCTTGTTCCCAACCAATTAATATAATTACCTGTCTGGTGTGCGCTTCTTTTTTTAAGAACTCTGCACTCGTATCTTTCCTGTCAAGAATGCAATATGACGATCATAACGCGCATGCCATTCGTGACTTGTTAAGGTATACCAGATTGTATAATGCAGGAGGAGACTTACGATACCCTTTCTCTTTAATTCACTCAGCGGAGCGGAGCAGTGCCATCGACAACGAAGAGAGAAGAGCGACGCTCTCCGTACTGCATGGTTCACTGGTGACGACAGGAAGACCGAGAAAACCTCTCCGACTGAAATAACACCGACGGCTCGCGCTGACACGAGCGGGGAAAGTTAGAGGTGCTGCCACCGCGCATGCTCTGCGAAGGTGTATCGCCCGGGGCCTCTCGACGTCCGAACACGGGGGGCCTCTGTCAACCGGACAAGTGCCGAGAAGATTGCGGCAGCCGGGGCCGTCGCCAGCCCCTTCTCCGAATGTCCTCCGAAGGCAGCACGAGTGGCCGGCTCGTCGGCAACGGCGCCGCAATGGCAGCGGCTGGTGGGACGGCCGACGAAAGAGACAAAACACTGCAGCGGGACGTTTTGGCACGGACGCCAAGAAGCCATCAGCGCGCGCTGGGCCAAGCAGCTTGAGGCGAAAGAAAGCGGGCGCGTGTCTGCCTCTTCTTTGGCAGCGGCAGAAAAAGAACCCAATTTGGACGCCACCGGGAGAAGGCGTCGCTAATGGTTCCATGGGCCGAACGCTTCCTCTCTGCTCGCTTTTTTCGAGACTCCTCGCGCAGTGACTGCGCTCTGTGCCGCTAAATCGGTGCAGCACCACGACAGAAAGCGCTGGCGTCGGCTAATCACAGGCAGTGTTCACAAAATATTTCGCCCCCTGCCAACGACCCTACCTCACTAAAATTCCTCCGGCAGTTCATGTCTATAGACACTTGTGTACAAAATGTACAGAGTGCTTATCTGCAATCTCGGTAGGTTGTCTATAGCCACTAGGCTGTTCATAGAGAGTCTATACGGACAATGAATGCAGAAAACCACCGAGCGTACATAGACTCCAACTGGATGCTTAGCCCGTATATGGAATGTTATGCGTACGACATAATGAAAGGGAAGATCTATAGACAGGCAGAAACGGTCACCAAAAAATAAAAAATATATAAATAAAATAGAGAATTTACGTGCGGCAATATCCAACAAGATTTTTGTATAGGCACTGCTCAAAACCCCCTGTAATAAGGGGTGAACCGTAGGGAGCTATGACGTGGCCACTAAGGGCAGTCCAACAACACGATGCCAAATGCACCGGTTCATCGAATGCACAAACGCCTGGAATTCGGCCTAAGATTATACGACGCTACCTATTCACTTTTCCAAAGCTGACATACAACGCACGGCCTCTCGAGTGTTTCAACAGCAAAGAGGACAGCTCAAGCTTTCTCACTTCTCAGGTAGACCAGTCCCAAGTCCTGTGCTTCCACGTGCAGCGAGGTCTTCGCGTCCAAGAATAAATAGTAAAGTATATCTTCCACAATTCAGAAGCCAGCTTCTCTGCGGTGTATCGTGTCCTTTCAGCACGGCGCGTCGTTTCGACGCGATGGCTGCAACGGATGGCGTATTTTCAACGCACTGCAGCTGTACGCTCGTCGTCTCTTTGATGCCTGCTGGCTTCGGCATGAGTCGAGCTTTAGCTGAAGAACGTCTCCAGAGAAGCCGTCCTCTGGGTTATTGAAGAGTTGAGTGTATAGCTTCCAGACCCGCTGCATGGTTTTCCAGCGGGCAAGCAAGCATATGCTACGGCTGGCTTCCCGGCTCCTGCTCTCTCGGCGTTCTCCTCTCTGGATCGAGGAGAGGCACGCTCGGGGCCATTCCGGCGCCGATTGTTGACGGCACATTGTCGTTGTTGTCTCGGGAGCGGCGGCCGGGAGGAGAGAGACGGACGGAGGAGAAGGCGCTGCTGTTCGACGACCTCCCGGCATCCGTTCTGGGAACGCCGACGCTGAAGACGCGTCGTCGCACCTGGCTGAGACGAGCGACCGCGCTGGCACCCGTCCAGCCAGGATGGTTCGGTGCGTTCTCGTTTTCCGGGGCACAGCCACTCGTGGCTCTTCCCGTTTAATCAATCACGACTCCGCATCCTTTACCAAGCATACAACCATTCCAACACCGTTCAGCAGGGTGGCCGTCGTTACCACTCCACATCTACCTTCGACAAACATTCAGTATGGCACACGGACCTGCCGGACGTCAGCATCCTCGTCTTTTATATGTTTTCTTAATCACAGTTTTCTGAGAGAGCACTCTGCCCTCGCTGAGCAAACATACAGGACACCAAGCGTACCATGCCAATTTTTCTGTTGTTACTTGGATCTTCACTAAAGACATTGCGTTTTCAGTATTACTGTTCACTTCTATCCAATTGGCGTTAAGCCAGCTGTTGCCATTCGTAAGTGAAGGCTGTTGCAATTTTCGTTTACTTTCTTTTGTACATAGTAGCTTCAGCAATATCATATCGGGACAGAGCCGCCCGAGCTCATGGGACGCGCACCTATCACACGCAAACTGCGCGCGAACAAAGTATTTACGCGCTGGCAAGCGTCTGCAAAGGTTTCTAACTTCTTGCGACTGTTTATCTCCTGGGTGCGTATTTTGCAACATTCCGTTTCATTTTCCCATTCTCATCACGCTCCGCTTTGAGTGGTCGATCACAGCGATAACGGCGGCGTTCGAGGCAACGAAGAAGGAAGAAAACAGTGAACAATTAAGTGGATGGTTAGAAAATGCGGCTTCCCTGATGACGAGTCTCCGGGGAGTGAGCGAGCGAGAAAGAGGGGAACGAAAGTATAGGATTACCGAGACTCCTGCGCTCCGTCTACAGCAGAAGCAGTTCAGACGGCGCCGGCGATAAGAGAGGCTAAGTGCCACGGCCACGAGCGGACATCTCGAACCGTATATCAGTCAAAGCAGAGCACCTTGACCCGTCTCCTTGCCTCGACCTGGGACTTCCGCATTAGAAACGGGCGACGGACGCACCGCTGCATACGGAAGGCTGTGCATCGACATCAGAGAAAGGGATGCGCCCACCAAGGAAGAGGGCTGAAGAGAAGGCAGGCCGGTCCCACGACAAACCCGCTGGACTAGCACAACTACTGCAGCGTATGGCGCGGCTCCGTGCACAGTGCTGAAGTTACGGAGCGAGCAAGGAAACAGGGTGTGCGCGAGGGGAGATACCCTTTATCGGACAAACGCCAACTGGTTCCCGGGTGAACCCAGTGCCCGCAATGTAAGACGCGAATGGCGACGGCTCCGCGCGACCAAGACGCAACAGGTTCGCACAGAGAAAGAAGCCACCGCGTCACTCGGAGAGACCGGCGAGGTCTCTGGACAAGGCCCGCTCGGAAAAGGAAGTGCGATTTGTCATGCAAGAGGGGGCCGCGAATTAAGGCGACCTCCTGTAAGGCACGCCGGTCTGGAGTGAAGTCGCGAACGAGCGCTGCATGCATCTCCCGACATTACGGAAGACTCTCGTGGCTTTTGTGCCCCACTCGCGCTAACGGTCAACAGCTTCTCACGCAAGGTCAAAGGTCTCACCCGCAGTCGCTGACCTTGAAGAGCCTTGATACGTCAGCATCTAAAAGCGTAAGCTCCTTGGGGATATGCGGACTGAGAAGAGTCTTGCGTTGCCCATGCGATACTGCAGATACGCTCTATGCGGTCTTTCTTTTGCAGTATGCGCCGAGATGCAAACAGCCCGTCGACAAGGCCATCGCTGCTCTGCATCCTCGCGACCCGCGAAGGCCACGGCGTTGTGAAAGCATGCACTTCAGAGACTTTATTCACTACGTGCCGCTTGCATATATGTCGCACGGCGGCAGACACTCCGATCGCACTGTCTCGACTCGCCGCCTGCTATATTCGTATGGTGCGGGCAGAGGCTTTTATTTTTATTCATTTATGCCTCACTATAACAAATGTCTCGACTCGCGCCGGCAAACGCGCCTTGGCTAATGACCCGCGCGCAGACATCGACTGCTTTGCACACCATGTCGACGGCTCCGCGGCAAGTTTCCAGCGCATCTCACGCCGACATCAGGCACCTCGCGGGAGGTCCAGGCAACGGCTCCTCCGTATATACTATCACGAATGCTCCATTGCGCTGTAACAACGTGATGCGCGAAACAGCGCCACGCGTGAACGGGCTAGCACTCTGTGGAATTCATTCAAGGTCGTTAAACGAGTAATTTCTTGCTCTCTCTCTCCCCTCCTTTCTTTCTCTAAATTGTCTACGCTGCGGAAAGAAAAAGGTGCGCAGCCGGAGAAATCGCGTACACGCACGAACACACACGCACGCATTGAGCTCTTGCGTCAGTACACATAAGATGTACATACGCACTTAGGCTCTGTGAGCGCGTGGCATATTTCTGAATGAATCACGCATAACGACTCGGAGCGGTCTCCATTATTGCGCGCGCGCCGACGGTGCATTATTCAGCTGGCGCCGCATGTTCCATATACTGCACCGCTTTTCGCGCGCAGCCGCCATGCGTGAATGCGCGCGCTCGTCTTTTCCCGCCAAGGGGGCGAAACGACGAACTCACTTCGAATGTTATTCGAATGGGCACGCGGCCCAGAGAAGAGAGAACGGACGACACGCACCGTTCCTTGCGGTGGGCGGTGCGGAAAGAGAATGCGCGGCACGTATATAGTACATATGCATGCGAGAGACGCCGAGCATCACGAGGCGTTAAAGAGAAGCGTGACCTCGGAGCACAACGACCATGCACTGTCTATAGACGGGACTTGTGTCATCATCAGCGCTGGAATACGGCCATCGCGGCCGCGTCGAAGCGTAATAGAGGTGCACGGGGCGAGTCGCACAGTTTAAGGCACGTCATCACCGTCAGCCTGTCTGATGTCCACTTCGAAACGAAGGCCTCTTCCAGCGATCTCCAATCACCCCTGTGTTGCGCCAACTGACTCCGCCGTGCTGCAAATTTTCTCATTTCATCACACCACACAGTTCTCTGCCGTCAGCGATCTGGGCTTCCTTTCTCCTGGCACCCGCCCTACAATTAACTCTTGAATAGACCACCAGTTATCGGCCCTACGCATTACATGTCCCACCCATTTCTCCCTCTTATGTCAACTAGAATACCGGCTACCCCCGTCTGCATGCATGCTCTATAATGCGCCTCCCTCATGGACATTTGCAAAAGTATGTACGCAGTCAGTATGCAATCAGATAGATGCATGCTTCGCACGAACGTCAAGCTCCGTCAGTCACTATAATTCAATCCAGCTATGCTGTGCTTTGTAAAATACACACACCGAGAGACAAAGAGGGAGGTTACACTCAGTTACACGACTAATATCGTGTAACGTCGACACTATAGCTACGCAAAAATGAAAAAAAAAGTTAATTCGTGTCATTTTACGAGCCAGAACAACCATCTGATTATAACGCCGTACATACGGGGAAAAGGGGGGGGGGGGGGGGGGGGGGAGGTGCAGATTAAGTTTTGACTACTTTGGGCGTACACCCAGTAATGCACGGTACACGAGCGTTTTTGCATTCCGCCCTCACCGAAATGCAGCCGCCGCGGCCAGGATCGAACTCGCGACCTCAAAATACGCGTACATATACGGAGGAACATATAAACACAGCAGAAAGTAGCACCTATATATACAGATTCGTTAGCGCTGTGGTGGATATTAGGCGACCTTTTGAGGCAATTTAAGCCCGCGGCGCAATCGCCTCAGCAATAAAGTAGTCCTCAATTGATTGGACACACATTATGGTGTCTTAACTGAAACCGTTGCTGACTATTTAATTGTATTCGTCTTCGTTCGCGTGCGCTTTTACATGCATCAGGTGGTCGTTTGACAGTGCTCTGGTCGTGCTACGAAGCTGGCGAAAAACAGTTGTTAAAGCTGTATTACGAGTACAAACCGAGTATGGAAGTGATGAATTCATTTCCTTATCGTCAGTGGAGCCCGCCTATATGTCATGTAGTAACGATTAGTTGCTCTTCTACATGAACTTTGCAGCGCTGCCGAAGCATTCTGAAACGGCCACCTGAACGTATGGCAACAGTATCGTCTGCTTTTATAAGAAGTTACATCTCCCGCCCACACTGTAAAATAATTTACACCCTTAAAAGTGAATTAAGGTGTAAATCGATCAGTAACTTAAACCCTTACACCCTTTTTTTTTTTGGTAAGGGTGGGAATTATAGACCGCCTCAAACCTTTGTTCACAGTCTGCAACGCTGCACGTTTACAGGGAGAGGCGGCATCGAGCCGCCTAGCTGACGCCACTGCGACATTAGCTGGAGAAGTTAATTTTGCAGAGGAGAAAACAATGGAGACTGATGCGCTGTAATATATACCGATAGTGTTCTTCGCAGTCGAGGGCACACAGCTGAAGGAAGAGGGAAGCACATTCGTAAAAGCGATTACGGGATACCGACAGGTCAGGATGACAACGTGACGCGCGGGCACTGGAGCGGCAGCAAGACTCGACAAATTATGTGCTGCCTTCTTTCCACCGACTTCGCCTCATTAGGCGGTCCCAAGAACGAAAACCGATGGTTAACCCTGTAGTGCCCGAAGTCCCACGTCAAGGTTGTTCCGCTTTATTTCTGGCCACGGAGAGAACATTCGCAAAGGAAAGAAGAAAAAAAAAGAAGCAATTGGTGCAGTAATCAATTAGTAATTGGTATATTCTAAGCTACCCACATCTGAAACCATATAGTCCATACTCAAATTTTTAATACTTTTATGGTATCAAAATCAGCGTACAGAGCATAAATGATAGTTGATCATTACAGGGTCAATGAGTATACATATACACACGCGTTTCGCGAAGTAGACCGCATAGACCGCATTTCGCGTAGACCGCATTTCTGGTTGCTACAGAGCACTAGAGCTTCGTGTAAAATGTGTGTTTGAAATACGAGTATATCCGTCACGAAAAGCTCGCAAAAAAGATTTTTTTTTCTTTTTGTGCCAATACTGAACTAATAAAATATATGTTTATATATACGCCGCCATTACCGCTAGATGGAAATGTCGCGCGAACCCCAAACGTTGAGAGTCAGCGCGACTTCCGCCTGGCTTCCAAGATCAGGTGACGCCCGCGGCGCAGCCGAGAATCTCGGAGGCGACTGGCCAGAATTTTAATCATATCCGCTAACCATCAGGTGCACGACTCGTCTCCTTGGGTGCTATATTAGGGTTTTTTAAAAAACTAGACACTTACCCGCCCTGGGGCTTTGCCTACATTGCTCTGATAGCATATATTATTGATTTAAACAAATTTAAGCAAAGTGAAATTTCGTTGCCGTTGGCATTTAAATATGGACCACGTACGACAATATGCCTGTAATACACTTCGGTGAAGAAGTTGCGGTCATTGACCAACTCAAGTTGACAAAAAAAAGAAAACGCGCAGAGACGTTTCGTTTTATTGCGATAGCAATTATATGGACACTCCAAAGCAGATTTCTGCCGTCGGCGTCGCCGTCGCCGTGAGGTTCCGTATGACGTCAATGGCGATGAAATCGTCGCCGCGCTCCGGACGCTGTATGTGCGAGTGAAAGGGCGCGAGGGACGCGCGCTTTCACGGGGAGCGAACGCACGTCGGAGAGCAAACGCACGTTCTGCGCCGTGCTCCCTGAAGGGCTGCAGAATTAAGCATCTCTTTCCTCCTTTCCATATATTGAGAGCAAACGCAACTTTTTCCGTCGCGCGAAAGGCTGTGGGGGGACGGGAGGGAGGGAGGGGAGGCGATCGACGTTTAGCTGCGGCACCAAATACGTATTTATATAAAAACGCCGCGCGCGTTCGGTGCGAACGCGGGCAAAACGCGGACGGCGTCGACAACAGTTCTGCGCGTTGCTGGTGCTGCTGCATGTCCAAGTTTATAAAACTGATAAAACTACTATCCTTACTTCGTATAACTCTCTACTAATTTGCTATCGCAATTGGTGCTTCGCCTTTCGGGCGAAACTGCGACAAATTTTTTTCACCTTGACTTGGTCAGTGACCGCAACATCGTGTTACCTGACCAGAAGAACTTTCGTCGAACTTTTGACTAATACACTTCGATGTCCCCATATTCGAAGCACACATTTCATAACCAGCGAAGCACCTATAAGTTCTCACGATGCCTTCACCGAAGACAGCATAATTTTTATTGCGACAGAAATTACATAGACACTCCAGGCGCATTCTGCCGTCGCCGTGAGGTTCCGTAACAAGTCCACGGGGGTGAAATCGTCGCCGCGCGCCGTATATGCTCTATGTGCGAGGGTGAGGCGGCGATCGCGGCTCAATCTCGCGTACGCAAGGGCGGGAAGCGGGAAGGAAGCGCGCCGTCTTCCAGTAGCGCGCAACGCTCCGGAGGGAGAGTAGCCATCTTGAAAGCCATCTGCTGGCGGGGGCACAGTCCCCCTGCATGCGCTGTGTTTTCGCGGCTTATTTTGCGTTGATGTGAGCGGCGGGACGAAGCTCACATCAACGCTCGCTGCTGCCGCCGCGCTTACTCACTATACAGGCGTTCTGACAGATAAGTTTCCGCGGTCATCGAGTAAGATGCGCGTAAGACTGCTTGTGAGCGCGTGACACCATGTTTTTAAATTTCGTTAATGTGCCGATGTTTACAAGTTTGTACGGCCGATAAAACTGCTATCCTTACTTCGTGTAACTGTCCAATAGTTCGCTATCGCAATCGATGCTTCGCCTTCCGGGCGAAACTGCGATTTTCTTTTTCCCCCAGAGAGGAGATCAGATCCGTATACATATTATATACTATACGTATATATAGTCGCCAACGGCCTACACACTTCCGCGTGAAAAAAAAAAAAGAACTGTGGGGCTTGCGGTTCCCGTGCGAGCAGCTCTATAAGGGAAACACAAAGGGTGGATATATCTGCATGTAGCAGGAATACCGAGGTGCCTATTTTCCCTCCACGTACCGAATTTCGATCGCGTGCAACCACGACGTCGTTCAGGCCAACGTCGGCGCCCCTTCGCTGCTTATCGGCTCCCACGTTCAAGGCAGCTCGTTTCTGGAATTCCACCTAAGATGCCCGATATCCGGGTTCCAGTTTTTCCGCAACCATGCCACCGCCGTAGGCAATCTGAGAAGCCGTAAGCCGAGCAGTTAAAGTTGACACGATAACGAAATCGGGACAAGAATAAGAAAAGTGCAAGCGTCTTTTAAAATATTTTTTGTAGTGCACCGAAAAGAAGGGTCATTACCAAAGCGTCCCGCGATCGATCTTGCGTTCAATACCGACGTAAATTGAGCGTGCACTGCGGCAAAGCCAACAAACAAACCGGAAAGGGTAAACGGAGATCTCGCGTGTGCTCAAAAAACGAAACGCGCAGGCGCGTGCGCTTGGCGGCGCACACCCCAAGAACCGATCTCCCCGAGGGGCTTTGGCGAATTAATCCGCTCGGCCCGACTTCGAATCAGCCGCGCCGATCAAAGAAAAGCGGCAGCGGCTCCCACGGCACGCATGCATGCACCGCTGTTAAGAGCACGCGACAACGCGATCTGTCGCAGTCGTAAACTGTCATGTCGCTCCGACGCCCTTATCTGCACCACCAGCGCACGCGTGTTATATGCTCGCCCTTCGTCGTTGTAAACGCGAGCAGCGCCGAAGGTCTATGGTAGTTAAACAGAACTCGAAGGGACAGAAAACAGAGTTCCGTTCATCAGAAGTTTCGTTTATGCGAAGGATGCAAAATTTACAAAAAAAATCAATGTTTTATTTCGAAAGCGTCGAGTGTTTTTAATTTCACTGCGGTGAAAAAAAGACGTTTTTATACTATGCTTGGAGCACCACAGCTTCCTTCTCACAAGGTATATGTTCATGTGCTCTCGGTTTTAGATGCGAGAGCATCTTATGCTCGGGGCAGTGTCCGTTCTGCGGCGTCCGCACCCATACTGCGCATGCGCAACTCTCCCTCATTCTCCTCTCCTACGCAGGTGTGCGCTCTCCTCCTCCCCTCTCCCCCTCTCTGCCACAGGTGCGGCGCAGCAAATCATTGCATATAACTCTCTCTCTCCTCTCTCTCTAAGGGTACGCTAGTAGGCGGCGCAAGTGTCGCGGCGCAGTATAAAGCGCGCGTTCGCTGTGCTTCCGTCATTCTCTCTCTGAGCAACGATGCGCGAAACGCTAAGAACAACGTCAACGTCAGCGCTAGTTTCAGCGGCAGCGCCATCGCCGCGGAGCAGAGGAAGGCTCGGGAAGCCGAACGTATTTGACTGTCGCCATCATGATGCACAAAGGAATGCGAAAACTATATATATATATATATATATATATATATATATATATATATATATATATATATATCGGCGACGTGAACGCTGCAGAGCAGCCGCTGATGCCACGATGACCGATAGATTGGATTTTCTTGGCTATTTGGCGTCACCCCCTGGAACTTCTTGTCGACCTAATCCTGTTTCATACGGAGTATGACAGCCGATGAGGTATAGCAGTTGTCGATTCTAGTTCCACTTAACCGGAGTTTGTAAACATTGTTCCCATTAGTAGACAACCAAAGTTGGTAACCTCGTCACACTTCGCGCACGCACATACTAGCGTATATGCCGGGTGTTTCTGCGAACACTGAAAGAATTTTGAAGTTTGCCTTAGGCACATAGCACAATTCTAGTTATGAGCTGGTCTACTCGAAGAGGCGGACATTATACTTGCAAAAAAACTGAAATGCGTAATCGACTAATTAACACAATTTTACTAATTACGTTTCTAACTAATTACCTTATGGCCCATATTGCAATTTACAAACTCTAGCCGTGGAGTTCGCAAGGCGGATCACTTGGAACGAGTTCTCAGCACGACACCAGTTCGGAGATATTAATTCCCGAACTTTGCGGAGAAACGCATTGGCGTTCCAGTTACTTTTGTGCTTCAATGCATAAAAGGACGCTTTGTTAAGAAAGTTACTCGAACGCCAATGCATTTCTACGAAAAGTTCGGGAATTATGAGCGACGCTCATATAATTAGCTCATCTTCTACGAGTACCTTGTAGCCGTTTCCAATATATCGCCACGCTTTTCTAGGATGTATATTATAGACTTGTTCTTGATCTTCAAGAAAAAAATAATGAAAAAAATAATGTTTTGACGTGAAAACCTCTCCTTCACGAGCCTCTTCGGCTTAGCATCTTTTCCCGTGATCCACCAATGTCGCGCTTATGCTAACGCCTTTTCTTCGGTCGGAAACGCGAAAGAAAACGCGATGTGCTGACAACTGACGACGGCCGGTTTTTAAACCGTTCTTATCGCTTTCACACGGTTCCGTCATTTTGCTCCATGTTCAACTTACATTTTGTAATAATAACCTAGTCGGCTTTCCTAACAAATATTTTAGGCAATTCGCTGCCTTTATGAAAAATTAAATTGTGTTTACGTCCGAAATCTGTACAGTGGCCTATTAAAAACGCCGTATATATATAATATAGTCGAGGGCTCCGAATCCCCACTGACAAGGAGGGATCCTTTATAACGTGCATTCTAATTAAGTGCACGGGTACACACGAGCCTCACGGGAATGCGGGTGCCGATGCCGGGAATCGAACCCGTGAGCCCGTGTTCAGCAGTCTGCACTTATTCTGTGTTACTTTATTCGGCTTTAATCAAAATAATCTCTTCGATTGGCCTCCTATAGCTATGCAACCGAGCGAATCACTCAATAAACATCGACATATACACGAGACGAGAACGTCTTGCGACGCAGTCTGCACTATCCCGTATAGAGCATGCATGGTACACAGCACCGACTGGTCATTCCACACGTTGAATGATACTCCCATTCCCAGAGTGCTTAGGATGCAGCTAGCCATGTTAATCTTCAAAAAAATTAAAGAAAATTTTCAGATTTTTTCTGACACATATTTAAGCAGAGATCTTACGTATAATCTGCGTACTGTTGCGTTGGTCGGGCCAATGTGCCGGACTAACTATGGTGTACAGACAATTGATAACCAAATTGTTCTATTGTGCAATAAGATTCCTAAAATAATTGAATACGCTAGGGAGGCTAGAAACATTACACAATTTAGGAAGCGAATTATGGATGTAATAAATAGAACACAATTCTAAGGTGCATGTGCTGAAAATATTTAATGTATGTAATATGTTTCATGTATTCATTGTTTTTCACATCACATTTCAACTTGTAAATGGTGCTGATCATAGTGCATTCTGCATTTAAAGCTGAGGAACAGCTTTTTTTTCTGCATCTCTATCTTGTATTGCTCAAATTGCTATAGTATTCCTCGTTTCTTCATTGGTTGTATGTAAATTACTGTATATGCTGTACTGTCCTGCTGTATACCTGCCCGAAGTGCCTCACGGAGAGTGGGCTTAGTCAGGAGACACACTCTCCTTTTGCCCCCTTCGTGGGTATTTTGTGAAAATTACTAGAACAGTGGGCATACTACACAGTGCAGAGCGGCAAAGGAATCTTAAACGACCATCAAGTATACAGGGCAGATGCGCTCCAATCGGCGGCGTTCCTTTGCGAGTCGAGAAGCGCGATTGGCGCAGATTCCTTCCGGCCAAGATTTCATGGATGAGTCAGCCACTACGAGCCGTAGGAGAGCAGCCGGGCGAGAGGGGAAACACACGTTCGAGCTTTGCCGTGAAGTCACGTGCCCGTCGCGAAGGCTTCGCCTGCAAAATAGGCAAGGCTGGAAAACGGCGAGAAATCTTCACTGGCGGAGATCGTTAAGAAGGAAACGACGCGAGGCGTTGCTTTCCCTTTTTCGATGCCTCGATCGAGCCTTTCTTTTCTCCCTTTGAGGATTGCGAGACGCTCGGCGTTTTGGCTCAGACAGCTTCCGTTGGAACGAGAAACCAAGGAGAGCGATCAACGCAACGAGTTCCCTTGGAAGCGGTCAGGTCTAGGTCAAGCTGACGCTCACGTCTCGTCCAAGGGACACGCGAAGCGGATCAAATCGGCGACAAATTAGCCTATAAGAATTCAATACGAGCTGCGCCCACAAAACCCAACTATGCACGACTTGTACGTGACGTCACGTCCGCCCGCGCCGCTGCGTCCGCGTCATGCTTGGAGCACCGCGCGCGCCGCCCTTGCGTTGGCTGATCGCGTGCGCTGTTGTGTTGCTGTCTCACAGCGTTTTCTAAGCGGATGTCACCGCTCCTCATGAGAAATGCCGCCTGCTTACAGTAGGCCTGCGTTTAACGAGGCACATTGCGCAGGACTCGTCGGGTGGACGTCGGACTGACGATGGACGTCAGCGCTGTCTGCGCTCCTGCCCTCCGAAACATATAGGTCTCCGAAAGACGCCGATACTGAAAGAAATTCACCTCCGCCGTGACGCCACGGAAATGGGCAAATGTATTGCGCGTTCCGAGCTTTATTTGAATATGATTTCATTATTACATCTCGTTTGTGTTTGTTTTATCGAGATGGCCTATATCTTTGCTATATATGTCCAATTTCTGTCTTGTTAGCTCGTTTGTTTGAGCCGGCCTATCTTTGCTATGTGCCATTTCCCTAAGGGAGAAGGAGTAGCGGCCATCACTAATGATTCCAATTAACCTCTCCTACACACACACATTTCATAAGAACAAATTGGCTAGCGCCATCCATGCAGATTTTCTTTGATGACGCCGTATTCGCCACTGCATCTTTAGGTTGTCGCCGACTACAGCCGAGTCACGATCAGCATCGAGGGCGAGCGCCGTCAGACAACACGCAGACGCGCCAAAACGTGCGCTAATGTATACAGTCGCCGTGAAACTTGGCACGAACACGCCTTTTCGTTTATCAGGCGGATGGCGCTGAAGATTTCTGGTTGGTGTACCCTGCTATACTTAATGCGTCCTCCTTCCAAAGCCTTCGATGTTTGCTTATTACGGCCTGCGTTCGCTAGGACTAAGCCACTATAGAGATGTGTCCCGATTGTTCGGGTGAAGTCTGGCGGCGGCGGTAAATGCACAACGAAGTTATCAGTGCACGGAGCTCGCGAGCACGCCCTCTTCCTATTTCTAGACAGCTCGCAGTTTAGGGAGGCACTAGCGATGTAGACGACCGCAGAGACATCTCGACGTGGATGAACTGTCGCGAGAAAACGCATTCCGTCCTTACCCAGCCAACGCTACAGCGAGGCTCGAACAACGTCGCGAAATAAGGCACTCCCAGCACGCTGCGTCAGACTAAACGTCGCGGTACTGCAATACCTTCCAGAACAGGAGAGAGAAGGGACGGAATGCGGCTGGGCTGTCTCGCATCTATCGGCGGCCGACGCGTGCCCACTAATGAAGCCGCCTCGTCGTGCATAGCGCGAAAGGTATACTCGCGACACACAGACACACACACAACGCGCGGTCTGGACGCAGAAGAAAGGAGGGCTGGAGGCCCGCGGTTCACGCACGGGCGGGCATTCAGGAGCGGCAGTCTATACTGGATACACAATAGCGCTGGCGCTCAATACAGAGAAACGGTCCGCGATTGTACGCGCCGCACGCCGACGACAGGGGCCATTGTGAGCGCGGAGCACATCAAGAAGCAGCATATAGGCCTACGCCCCTGCGGCTAGCATGCTGCGAAGGTGACGAGACCAATGGGGAACAGCTGGGCACATTGGGCGCCGAATCACATCGTTTGTAGCACGCACTTGTCCTCTTTGTCTCGCCGATGCGTGTAGTAATATGCCTGCTAAGCTTTCATGGACGCGGCCTGCGATATCGACGAGCACGAGTGCTAACGTGCGAGCCGTCGGGGAAGCAAGTAGAAGCGCACAGTCTGCCACACTCGCGGTATACTCAAAACTAAAGCTGGCGCACACTTCCTATTATCGAGACAATCCCTTCCCCGAGTCCTGCTTCAACCCACTACCCTTTGCTCTCGTGTCTCTCCGGCCCACCATCGAGGAACGAGCTCTTTTCCTCAACGCGAACTAACAATGCGCGCGCCGTAGGGCGCGGGGCCTCTCCGCTGACAACTCGCAGCCCGCAGTCGACTCGTGTCCCGCGCAAGGGTAGGCGACTTGCGATGCGCGCGGTACACCCCGTTCACCGCACCGCTTCCATTCAGACTGCGCGCAAATAAAAACGTGCAGCCTTGTTAGGCGCTATACAGAGCGGACGTTAGCCGTGACCACGAAAGCGAGCGTGAACATATACCGCGTCCCTCACGAGCGCCTGCTGTCAAGAATAGCGAGCAGACGACACTGTCGAAAGCACGGCTCAAGTTTTTGTCCGCACACCGCGCAACCAAAGACCGCGTGCCTCGTATCGACGGGCGAATGTGTAACGCTATTTTCTGGTTCATATACTACCTACCATACGATCCAGAGCGACCGCTTTAAATGTTCCACGGTAACCCAGGCAGCGCTGCACGATTTCGTACACAGAGACTCCGCAAGATGCGGAGTCGACGAGTGCTCCTGTCGACTATTGTACGCGCATCTCGCTCAACGTCGGCCACCGCGCTCGGCGCACAAGACAGGAGGAAAACGACAACGTCATCTTGCGGTCTCGCGCGTCCGCAGACGTGGCGTGGGCGACCTCGGCGCGCCTTGGCTCCAAGCCGCGGCAGCAGCACAGCCGTTCTTCCGGGAAAAAAAAAAGAAGCAAAAGGGGAAACCGAGACGGAGGATCACGGCGGCAGGCGCGCGCGCTGCTGACGTTTTACGGGCTGGAAAAAGTCACGGCGGCCGCGATGTCCGCATGGAGAGCCTCCTTTCCTCGCGGGCGCCTTCCGAGCACGACTGCGGCGCACAGCTCTTTCGACGGGCCGACCGTTTTCTTCGGGCCCGATGCTCCCGCGCGATCGTTTCCTCCCGTTTGCCGACGAACGCGAAGGGAAGGAGGCAGTGCGACGCGGCAGAGAAAGTGGCCTCGGATGGTTCGGAACGGGTTGTTCGTTGCACGCGACCGCGCGCAGCCATTTTCCCGCATGTCGAGCCGCCGTTCGTCTGTCGCGCGTTCGAAGAAAGCGTTGGGCGAGCGGTCTGCGGCACTCGCTTCAGCTCGTAAATCGATCTTGCCCTGTCAGTTGCAAATGTCTCAGAGGGCGGCTCTCAAGACCGCACCGCGACGCTTGGTTTGTGTGCATCCCGACGTTTCTCGTGGCAAAGTTAGTGGACTATTACAACTCCCTTCTGCACACTGAACAGTTACCTATTATTTTCGATACTGGTCTGGCACTCCAAGTCATTTGCCACACAGTAACGACGCCGTGCCTCATTTTGCTATTACCACAAGCAAACTTTGGACTGACTCCTGCTGATAGCTGCAAGATTTGCAGCAGCAAGTCTCGGACACGTGAACAGTTTATTTCGACAATCGTTGGAAGCGCCATTCCTCGCTAAGCAGCCCATTTGAGCCTCGATAAACCTTGCCGGGGCTTTAAGCTCTCCTGCAAGCTTTTTTGGTGGCAGCGGTATATAGTGCACTGCAGACGGCCAAATGTAATGCAATAGAACCCTGCGGATATACACCCAGTTAGCATGTAAATTAATGTAATGGTCCTGCTGCAAAACTCATGTGCACTATATACCATACATTATGTATCTCTTAATTATGCGCTGCGGCCTTTTAGATAATGACGTAAAATTATAATCACACGCAAGGCAAACATGGAATTTGCAAACATGCTGTATCCAATGGACGAACGGGTCGCGTATCGCGGTCGCCGCCGCAAACTGTCGGCCAAAAGTAAGTGGAACTGCGAAACTTGTAACTGCAATATTTGAAGAAAAAATTAAAAATCTGTGGTTTGGTGTGCCAAAAAAACCACGATCTGAATATTATATGTACGTACGCCATATAGTAAGGGACTGCGGATTAATTTCCACCACCTGGGTTCCTTGAACGTGCGTTTCGCCCCATAAAAATGCGGCCGCCGCTACTGGGATCAGACTCGCGAGCTGAGCAGCGCAACGTCATACAGCCACATGGGCTAACGCGGCGGGTGAACTGTAATCCTTGTGATCGTCAGTTTGAGCTAAAACCCAAATCGCGTGATTATCAGTAACGACAACGTTAATAGGGCAACAATATGGTGGCACCAATATAGCATAGTGCAACCGCACTTTCGTTACCGTTAGCGTTCCGACCACCTGCCAGATTCTGTATTATGTGGTAACCTGCACTGCAATTTTCTGTTATCATGCTCGATCACCTTTTGCATAGGGTGCCTCGATGCACTCTAGGTGAGGATTAGTTATAGCGCCTACTGGCGGCTAGCTGGCTAAGCGGTATTGCGGTAAACCTGCAACCCATATCGTCTCCGAGCTAACTCCGATAACGTCAATCCTGCTGGATACACGGAATGAGCAATTTTCAAGTTAAAACTGCACTGCCCTGAATCATTTTGGCGGTTTCCCGGATGCGACGCTTTCCCGTCTTTCTCGCTTACTGCGGCCCCGTGAAGGAACGAATCGACGTGGTTGCTCGCCATCTACCCGCCGCACATTTCCCCTCGCACTTGTATACACGACGACGTGGTTACGGCACGCGTTTGTTGGCGCGATATTCTTGGGAAGAAGCGAAAGTAGGCAGACTGAAGGAGAGAGAACGGAAATGCAGAGAGTGAAACATTTGCCGTTGAGGCGCTGCTTAGACACGAACGAGCAAAGCAATATGAGAGAAACGCCGGGGTGTAACTGAAAGAGAAGGACGCACGACAAGCGCCGTCGAGAGATGAGCGAAGATTGAGGACGCGACCACACTGGCAACAAGCAGGCTCATCAGCGTAAGCGCACACGTCTGACGGAGCCGGCTTTCTATAGAAAACCGACCCTTGGCGGGCCGCCGACAGAGTTGTGTTGCTAGCGTATGGATATACGTATAGCCTTGCACGCGGCACCTTATATGCGACGCGGCGTCCAGCTACGACGAAGCAAAGTGTCGGACGTGGCTGCTTCGACTGTTGTAAAGCTGTAGATAACTTGACGGATGTTGTTGGTGTACAATACGTCGTACGGCTGGTACGACACAATGGGCGACAGCCTAAACTCTCCAGAGCTATATAGTATATACTGCCGCGCTTCCTCATTACGCACGGATAAGCGGCCTTGCATTTGGCTTGACAGACCGTACGGCTTGCTGATTTTCCGTACGGCACTAGTGTGGCTGAGACGCTAAGTCATACCGCGTGTCACGTGATTTACTATTGATACGGAAAATCGTGCGGCAGTTGAGAAGACGGAAAGATTTATCGTACAAAGGTGCGCTTCCATGATGCGCCGTGACCACGGTGTGGTTGTAGTTAATAGCGGGGTCACACGGCCACTTTCCAAATTTTCAATCGCGATCGAGCCCCATACGGATCGAAATTCTCGACTGAGATTGGATCGCTCCCGCAGATTGCGCAAGGAATTAGCAATCGGGACTGAGAAATTCAATCCGGATCGGGCTCGATCGCGATCAAAAGTGCGCCGCGTGCCACCCGTATCTCATTTTTCGTTCGCGTGCGCCAAAGTCACGGCGTCACGGTGCTCCGGTTGCCCGCAAGCGAGAGCCATGCGCCGTTCGAACGTCCAACTTCGTATAATAAACATCCGAGCCTGCTGTGACAGCTGTGTTGTCTTCTTGAACTTGTCCCCGTCTCTTCATTTCTTGCGCTAAATTTGTTTTTGCTATGCGTACGAGGCTCGCACGATGCCGCAGGCAGTGAGGATTACAAGCGTGCACAGCTGCGGCGCGGCGCGGGCGTCGTGAGAAATTAAGAAAGCAGGCAGACTCAGCTTGGAACAAAGAGGACCGGGAGAGGAAAAAGAAACAATAGGAGGAGACTGTCGAGCAGCGAGAGTCGTGACTCGGAACAGTTGCCACATTGTGACCCACGCCACGCCCACGGCTGACGGAAACAAGATGGTCATGAGAAGCACGAGAAGAAGTTGGGGCGAAAGGGTTCTGCAACGGTTAGGTATATACACGGTGCTACGCGCTGAATAACTGAACCGAGTAGGGAGAAGCAAAGTATAGGCATCCAAATGGCGATTATCATCAGTATTATTTGATATTAAAACATACAATGGACAGAGAGAAAAATAGGGTATACGAGCAGGCGGGGGGCACCGAGTGGCCCACAACGCATACATACTATTTCCTACAAAAATTACTGTACTGTCTTACTGTCTGTGCGGGCGGTACAAGCATCTATGACGGTTCAGCCAGCATAGGAATGATGGGACGCCTGCATTTAACCGGAACTTTGCCCTTCTGGCATCGAAAGACGTCTTTGGAAATTGGTCATATTCAACAAAATATTGCGTTATAATTGCAACAATTTTCAAGGGTTATGTATGTTCGCTTAGTCTGACTGGTTTGATGAGTCTGGAAAAATGTGAGTGCTTGGGCATTAAGGCCAACACTGGAACAAAGCGCAATGAACGAAGCCGCAAGCAGCAGGAGGTTAGGAAAATATGCATGCACTACACCCCATCACTATACCACGGTAACTGAGATATCACAACACCCACGTACAGTTCCCACCAGTAATTTTAGTAGAAATCTCTGTGGTGCTAGTGATGTGCAAAGGGCAAATAGCGGGCGTTGTTGTATAGTACGAGACCATGAGCGCTGGGAGACCTATAACAATTTAACTTCGTCGATTTAAGTTCGTGCACCAACAGTGTTTACAAAAGCATATTCTTGAAGAGTATGCTGTCCATAATGTTACGATCGTACGTAAAGTTTGTATTGCAGGAAATGTGTAGCAAAGCTCGTACACTCTGCAGCGCGTAGTCCTTCTGCAGAGTAACCTGGGTCTCCTACCCAAACACGCGGGACAATGGCACCCGTTGAGACAACTCTGATGAGGTCTGTTGCTATAGCGACCAGTGGGAGCAAGCTTGATTAAGACCGTCAAGTCTTGTTTGTTTGTTTGCTTGTAAACAATATGTTCGCGAAAGTTGAAAAATATAAAAGACTAAAAATTGGAGTTTACACCTCTACAATTCAGCAATAAAAATACAATATCACATTTCTGTAAGCGGCGTCTATTGGGACAGCTACTTTATAAAGCGAACAATACTTATATAAACGTTATAAACTGCCTTGAATTACAGAGAAAAGTTCTGAATAGGACATTTGCGCTATATATGTATATACTCGCTTAAACAATGTCAGGTACTAAGCTAAAATCGTACGCATCGTTTGTTCGCGTTAGGCAATGTGAAAGAGAGTTTAGGGAACTGGGATATATATCTGCTTCTGGTGGTTCAGGGTTACGGGGTTGTAAGCCCTTTCTGTTTCACGAATTTCCAGAAACTTACAGTACAAAAAAAAAAATTATGGTATAAGCAAAAATTCAGCTGCCGACAGATAGCAGAACTTAGCTTTCTGTTTATATAACATGTACTCGAATCGGGAAACCATAGTTTCCCCCGAGGTTTATTAAAGCTTAATTCCTCTTGAGCATGAAACTTCGCAACTATCAGCGGGTGTTGATTGATTGATTGATTGATTGATTGATTGATTTATCAAGTGAGCGAGTGAGTGAATGAGTGAGTGAGTTTGACGTCCCACGGCAACATTTGGGCTGTGAGAAACGCCACTGTAGGGGGCTCCAGATTAATTTTTACCATCCGCGTTCTACAACGTACATGCGCTTAGATCTAACTATAGGCCACTCTTATCTAACTATACACGAGCAGCGACCATAATGACGGACACTAAAAGAGAGAGAAAGGAAGAAGAAAGATTTCCGCCTCCATTGCACCCTGTGAAAGTGGATGTACAGGGAAACACAAGCGCCACCACCACAAGGCGTCGCACCGTCCGTGCACGACCTCGCCCTTCCCGTTGGTGCTTCGACGCCGCGGTGCACGTTCCACACGCTTGCGCGTAACCCGCGTTCACGAAGTGAACGTCACTGTAATTTTTTAACAGTCTTGCCCTGACGTCGATTACGGTCGCAGCACACTCTGCGCGACCGACGCAACGGTCGCGCAGACACTCATCAAGGACGGATACATCGCGTGCACACGTTCGCCACGCGCGCACGGAAGTGTGCCGGAGTGCAGCATATTTCCTCATTCTAGTAGACGCCTGGCGCAAGTGCCTTATTGAACTAATTCAATTTCTCAAAGTAAAGCGCGTCACAATATTTGTAAAGTACGACTTACACACTACCTGCAGACATGATAGCATCGGATTGTAATTTGAGCATACGAGAAAACATATTTCTGTTACGCGGAAACTCAAAATTACACTAGCTCTGGAGGCGAAAATGTTTCTTTGTCGACGCAACAGTGTATACGCACGGACGCAGAAAATTTGCCGGGGTTGCCATATACAGCTTCGCTGTGCGGACAGAGCGTAAAGAGAGACTCGGTTGGCGAGCGAGCGTTGTGCAACAAATGCCGCGCGCGAGCCTGTCAAAGCAAGGGAACCGGGTCTCTGGCTGTGTCTCCGGGGGACCGAGGTTTGGGCGCACGAGCTATACAAAGACCAAGGTAACGAGAGCGGCGAAGCGAACCCGATGCACCTGTCAAGCGCACCTTTATGCAGATGCCGACGGCACAAAGCGAGCAAAAAATAGTTGAGACCAAGGTCGGCATCCCGCGGGTTGCACAGCCTCCTTGGATGCTGACTTTTTCTCTTTCGTTCGTGTCATTTAGGTTATGAGGCACATCGTAAAGGCACAAAAGTCGAAATAAAAACGCGGCGGCTCTTTCTTTTTTTCTTCTTTCTCTATTTGTTCTTTTTTGCTTTTTTTTGCTTTTTTATTTACCAGAGAAATCAGAGGAAGTGGCTACAATTAAAAAAAGAAAAAGTTCCAATAAGTGTTAGGAATTTTGGGAGCACCAACCGACTCTCACTCACTGAGAACGAAGGTCGAAAGCCAATTAAGAAACCAGCGCAAAACGATAATAGTTCTAGCTTGCAGCTTGAGGATGTGTTTATTATAATTACCGTCGCCCTACAGTCCTACCGGAGGTGCACGCGAGAACAGCGGAGGTATAGTCGAGGGCTCTTATAGCGCACACTGGAAAGCGCCTGTCCATATGTACAGTCTTTTGGTCCGGCAAAACGGAGCAGTTGCAAGGCAGAGGATCGACGCGTACTGATACTGTATGGTTGGTACGATAAAGTTTCACGCTCTTATCACTCAGTGTTATCGCCGGCGGCTTATCGTGAGACGCTGTGAGACGCCGAAAACGTACACCCACCTTATGATCAACCACGTGCGTTCTATTTGCTCGAGTGTGTCGGCGGCGGCAGAGAGGCAATTTTGGTAAAAGTGTTTCTAACTTACTTTTTCGCGCATTTCATTTATTTTCTTTTACGATAAGAGTCGTGCAACACACCGACGTTTAGGCCGTGGTTGAATGCGGCGTCACAAGATGCGCCGCTATATATATACCAGTGCTGCTGTTAAAATAGGCAATTTGCTCAGTTGGGCCTGGTTGGCGAGTATAATTAAATTTATAAAATACTCGGGTTTTACGTGCCGAAACCGCGATCAATAATGAGGCACGCCGCAGTGGTGGACTCCAGATTAAGGCTGACCACCCGGGGTTCTTTAACGAGCTCTGAATGGACGGGACACGGCCGGTCTTGCATTTCGCCCCCATCGAAATGCGGCCGCCGCGGCCGGGATTCGATCCCGCAACCTCGTGCTTAGCAGCGCCACATCAAATCCGCTAAGTTACCACGGCGGGTGGTTGTAGTTACATCTTGGTAAAGAGCAGATTTTTAACAGACAGCGCGGTAGAAGGTGCAGCGTTCTTTTGGTTCCTTCTGTGTCCAGTGTCACGATGTTAAATCTGCTCTATATATCGTCGACGTCTCGGTCAGTGTCGCAGCAGCAGTAAGGATGGCGAACTAAATACCGCACTGTTAATTCCTCACGTTTCAATTTGGAGCTAGGACAGTAGTTCAAATATGGAATGAACCGACACATGAACAGAAGGTACGAATAGAGTTCATTAAACGTGACACCACACAGTCGCTTCCGTTTAGACTCCCAAAGCAAAAAAAAATAAAATAAATAAATAAATAAATAAATAAATAAATAAATAAATAAATAAATAAATAAATAAATAAATAAATAAATAAATAAATGTCAGGGGCCCCGCGGCAACGTGAAACGCATAAATTAAAGCCGTGAATTATGCACCGAGAGGATAACGAGAAATCTAACGGCTCGAGTCACCAAACACCGCGAAGTAACCTAAAAACGGTGGCACGAGGCGAACCTTTCCTTTAAAAAAAAGAAAAAGAAAGAGAGACTGACAAAAATGAGGAAGAGAGGGGAAAAAAGCGGAGGGGGGGGGGGGGGGGGGTGTAAGAGCAGCAGCTGGAAGTAGCGGCAGTCGTTTATCAAGCGGTGCACATAATATAGCGCTGTCAACCACTCGCCAGCTAAAAAGTAAATGAAAAAAGAAATAAATAAAAAGTCCGTTAACCACTCTCAAACCACCGGGCTTTACAGCGCTGTGCAATCGCGGTTTTGCTCGCACGAGCAGCAGAAAGGAGAAAGAAATGAAACCACAAGAGGTGAAAAAGAAAAAAAAAATAGAAACGCAAGCGGTCGTACTTCGAAATTTGGGAGACGGGCAAGGGCGAAAGGAAAAAAAAAAAAAAAAAACGTTCAACGCAGCAAGAAGAAAAACGAAAAAAAAAAGAAAAGAGAAAGAGATCGTGTACGGTGAAATTCGGAACGGCTTCTACGCCAATAAAGGCAAAATTTCGTGCAGTAAAACGAGGAAAAGAAATAAACTCGAGAAAGGAGTAGGCGGGAGGTGACGGTCGCGGAATGCCAAAAGCACACAACAGCGCGTGCGTGCGTGCAGGCAGAAAGGAGAAGCCCCCGCTCGCCTACTTTCCATCTCTTCTGCAGGGCGGCTCGGATGTCGAGCGCAATGCCGATGCCACTCGACACCGCGTGGCCGCGGATTGCCAATGCGCGCCATCACAGCCGGAGAGGCGACAGCATCTTCGACGCCTGCTGGACGTGCGCCAACCGACGTTCGAGGACGGGACGCGAAATGCGAGACGCGCTCCGAACGCGGCGGCGTACGCCTGCAGCGTCGACGGACTGCTTCGGGAATAAACGCTGCTTGCTGCACACATCTCTATTTGCATACGTGCATGTGCCTCATTAAAAAAAAAAAAAAAAAAAACGAGCACCGCTGCGGAGCCGGTGAAGCCGTCCGGAGGCAGTGCACGACAAGAGGCAGTACCGTGGACTGGCTGTTACAGCGTCGGCTGCTTAATTTTGCTCGGTATAGCATACGACGTCATTGGCGCGGATGTATATAACAGAACGCGGATGGACACGTGTACACACGCTTCGCTCCTCCGATTGGTTGGAAACCAACACGCAAGTTCTCATGTGCTGTACGCTGCACGGCTGCTTGCGCACGCGAGAAGGAAGGAAGGTCGGTCACGTGTAAACGAGCACAAATCTGCAGGCACGCTATATATGGTGCACGCGAGGTTTAGAGTCAGATCTGGCAAAACTCATGAAGGCGGGTGCGGCCGCACAATAAAAGCAACGAATACGTACGTTGAAGCAGCTTTCGGAGCACCTTGTATATAACGGCCCTTGCGAGAAGAACTGACGCAGCCGCGCTCACAACGAGTTCCGAGTAACAATGCGCTAAATTCTCCGTGCTCGTATAACCTGACCGCCTGACTAGTTGGATCACGACTGCATCAGACAAGCTCCTCGAGCGAAGGTAATGTGCGGAGGCAATTTAGTCCGCATGTGTGAGAAACAAACACACAAACAAGAAAATGCAGTGAGCGCGGACGGTTGGTCAAATAGAAGGGAGACGACGTGCCATTATACACTCGTCGGCGCTCTGACGCACGACATGTTGCCTAAAAGCTTCACCTTCAGCGGAAAAATCCCCTTTTATTATTATCATTATTCTTTCTTTCACTCGGTGATCTTTAGCTGGAAACACAGCGCGTATAGCTCTCGTCTCGTAATCGAAACTACGAAAGCCAATCTTTTGTCAGTTACATTTTTTATACTGCATATTCTGTCAGCTGTGCGGTGACCGGAGCGGTCAACTTGAAAGGTCCGCCTGCGCGCTATATCCCGGACAGCGTCAGCGTGACATTTTATAATGTCGTCGGATAAATCATTAAAGCGCAGCTGTCCATGGCTCCGAGCGCATTCGGCTCAACGTATTACGTTACAGTCAAACAAATTCCTCGTCGTCGGTTGCTGCTGAAGGGGCGCGCACGACGCGCAATTCGCTCGAAAACTCCGTTGACAATTTTCGAACGAAACAACCTGGCCGTGTACGTACGCGGCAGAGTTGATTTCCCCACAGGCCAGTTGGAGATGAGAAGGAAGCGGTGGGGAGAGAGCGGAAAAGGAGGCATTGTTCAGGTCAACGCCGATGTGAGCACAAATTATACACCCGCGGCGCTCTGGGAAATAAGGGCTGGAAAGGTTTGAAAAGCTTCTTCCCTGCTACCGTTCGGTGATTCAAAAAAAAAAAAAAAAAAAGCTAGAATGTAGCACGCGAGAGCTATATCACACATCCCTCGGAACTTTTCCTGAACAGAAGCAGCCCATCAGAATGCATGAGCAGCACAGTTTGTGCTCAGTTAGTTCCTGTCGTCAAATGTCACAAAGCGTTCGTGCGCGCGGAAAGGAACGGTTTATTTCGCCCGAGATGTTCGATTGTGATGCCTTAAACCGCGGGACGTCTCAGAAAGAGTCGCGCTTCTGTGCGGCTCATCCTCAACCACTTTCCTCTTTCGGCGCCATCTAGAGCGCCTATGTTTACTGCACACAACCTACTAGAATAGCTGAAAAGCTGACAAGCATTCGAAACTGCAGCTCTACAACTACTCGTTAGTACAACGCAGATTTAGTACAATAACAGTGCAATGGTTATTGTAGTACAAGTACTACAGACACTGTATGGAATGAAAGCTGCCATCACCTTTGATCCCCCTGCGCTCCTGGAAGGTAGACCGTTCCTTACGAGGAAAAATAACGCCGCCTTCGCCGAAACAGTGGTACCGCATGACCTTCAAAAACAATCTTGTTCATAATTGAGTGCATAATATGTCGCGTTTTATGCGATAGCAATTATATGGACACTCAGGCGAATTTCTGCCGTCGCCGTCATCGTCGCCGTGAGTTTCCGCATAAAGTACTGCGCTGCCGCGCGCCGTACACTGTATTTGCGAGTGAAAGCATGCGACGGTGAGCCAGGAATCGCGGCTCTCGCACACAAGGGCGGGAAAAGAGAAGGAAGCGTCCAGTCTTCCAGCCACGCAGAACGCTCCGGAGGGTGGGTAGGGAGGTGGATAGGCCGCGTTTGCGGCCGCGCGCTCCCGCCGTGCCGGAAGGCTCCAGGAAGAGGGGGGATCGAGGCGCGCTCTGCACCGCGAGTGCCCACCCGCGCGGCTGTATCTTGAAAGCCGTGTGCGGCGGGAGCAGAGTCCACCCTAGCTGTGTTTTCGCGGCTAAGCTTGCGTTGATGCGAGCGCCGGCACGAAACTCAATTCGCTCGCTGCTGCTGATGCGCTGGCTCACTCCAGCGTTTCGACAGGGAGTTTCCGCTGTCATCGAGTGAGATGCGTTGCAGTTTGCTTGTGCGCGCGTGACACAATGCTTGTTTATTTAGTTAGTGTGCCTATGTTTACAAATTTATACGACCGATAAAACTACTATACTTACTTTGTATAGCTGTCCACTAAATTGCTATCGCAACCGATGCTTATCCTTACGGGTGAAACTGCGACTTCTTATCTGCTTCTAGCCTTTTAGAGCAAGCTGTTGCACATGGCTATTTACGGCTTTACAGGTGCGCATGCGTGCGTACAAAGTTGCCATATAGCTCACGTATTTTGTTTTTGCTTCTTTTAATAACCATACAATTGTTCGTCAGCGTTGTAAAGCGTTGACTCTCTGTTCGCACAGTTTTTTTTCTTTTTTTTTTCTTCTTTTTTTTACCATGCACTGCATACGTTACATCTAACAGGCAAGAGCTTAGCAGCTCGACCTCTGGTCAAAACCTCACCAGCGTGTTAGCGGCAGAGAGCGCTGTAACATCGCAGGAACCAAGGATCCATAATGCAAGAGGGCGCACGTGACATTGTCGTCACTGGGACGGTTTCATTCCTTCACCTTTTGAGCGACTCGGGCCAGCTGACGCGGCCGCAAGAAATTCATAAACAGGCAAGTCTAGGGTCCGGAACTTCTTTTCATCAGCGGGACAAAGGCAGGTTGCTGCATGTTCGTAAAGACAGATGACAGATGGCGTGGCGGCGCCCTATAATACCGGCCGCGGCAGCTAGCCGCATTTCGACGGGAGCGAAATTCAAGAACGCTCATGTATTGGGTGCACATTAAAGAACCCCAGATACTCAAAATTAATCCGTAGTGTCTGATATTCAGATCGTGGTTCTTGCCCGTAACACCCCGGACTTCATTTTTGGCGATGCCTATTGTAAGCAAAAAGAGCAGCACATCAACGTTCCGCTTCTTCGCTACTCGCCACTGTAATAAAAAAGGGAGAGAGTACAAGTAACATGGCAAACTTTTGAAAACCATGAGCTTCCTCACTGAAACTGATGGCGACGGCGGTGCATGCGTATGCGTGACGTCACGGCTATCAGCTTGTCTGTGCGATCTCTGCACGCCACGAAGCCGGAAAATGAGTTGTATATAGAAGCGACGAAGTCGCCCTTCTATACAACCGATCACACGAGCCGGCCTGTCGTGTCAGCATGCAGCCGTGCGCACTACGTAGTACCGGCGTGCTTCTCGCAGTAAAATGTGCATTGAAATTCGTGACTGCATGGTAGCTCCTCTAACTTTGTGCCGCCAGCATGGAGCTGAAAACGCTGCCTGCCTGCGTGCGTGCGATGCACAACCCCAGAGGAATCGCGACGGTCTGCGCCGTAGAGTTTTCGCACGATTAGCAGAGACATGGAACTCTGCATGCAGCCCTGCGATTGTTCTGCAACCATGGGAATTGTGGTAATTATAGTTTGTCTTATCTTCGTGCTCGTGGATTTATTTATTACGCATTATCGGCGCTTAAAAAGCGTAATTGACCGAGAAATCATATATATATATATATATATATATATATATATATATATATATATATATATATATAAACAAACGCACGGAGACAACACAACTACGCACGTGCAGCATTGCGAATCGTATTTATGACGCAATATTTTGTTGAATATAACTAATTTTCAAGTGCGAAGGACGAATTTGAGGCAAATGCACGCAGTGTATATATATATATATATATATATATATATATATACATGCCCCCCCCCCCCCCTCCCTTCCCCAGTGTAGAGTATCAGGCCAGAGCAAACACGCTCAAGCCGACCTCCCTGCCTTTCTTCAAATAAACCTTTCTCTCATCATTCCCACGATGGCGCGGAACCGCCATGCTTGCAGCTTCAGCAGGTATACACTATAGCGCCAGATTGCCTTCTTTTATTTTCTTGTATGCATATATATGGGTCTTGCGTACCGGCAAACCAACGCCACGGAAATGCGAACTGCGTTCTCGCGTATCGCGTTTACCAGGAGAATTGTTTTTTACCAGGAGAAAAACTACGCATCCGCTATTCACCCATCACGTTTTCCTTTCTTTTCTTTTTTTCTTTTTTTTTCTTCCCCGTTTGTGAAAATGTTTGTTTCTTAATCCGCGAAGCACTTCTGAAAAATGATCGCCGCCGCGTCCGTCTTTCCAACTTTCGTTTAAAACAAGACAGCCCGCTCGGGGAAGCTTGCAGCCCATTAAATCACGCGCTGCCATGATAAACGCCGCGGACGTCACATTAGCGTTCCGAGGAGCTTACTGACCATTAAATCATGTTGCTTGATAGATGTTGCGGACGTCACATAAGGCCAGACGGCCGGACCGGCGTGCCTTTCTTTGAGGAAAGCACAGGAAAGAGCGGGGAAATAATGCAAGTCGTGGAAAAGAAAGGTGATAAGGAGTGCGCTATATACGGCAATCGAGATCGCTGAACGTCCTTATATACGGAGAGCTTACCTCGACACCTCACTCAACTCGCCAGACGGCGGCCAGGGCTAAATACGCGGAAATATACGGCGACGCTTAAAAGCTGCCTTCAGTCCGAGATAGATGACCGCCGCTGCCAATTTTTCAAAAGTGCTCGCGTGTGCCCGACTAAATAGTTTAACGTCCGTGCACCCAAGTTCGAACATGAAGGAGGGGGGGGGGGGGGGGGGGAATCTATGACATATCATGCATGCACACGTAGATAAATGTGACATTTATAAGCAACATCATTGCGAAACCTGAGCGTATACCTTCCTTTTGTTGCGAACACATTTTCTTCAATAATTTCAACTCGGTCAATGAGGCCGTGCTTTTGTAAATGAGTGCATTTTAACTCGTATTTTTATATTTGACATTGCCGCCTTCGTGGATCGAAGTTAAGTTCGTAAGAAGATCGGGTGATCGAGCAGGCGAACAGGAAGTTGCACTTCCTTCTATCTCTCTCTCTCTCTAGCTGTGTTTCCCTCTCCATCTGTTTGGCCAGTGCTTTGACACAAAAGAATCAAAGCCAACCGCATGGCTGCCAAAGCCCCGCATGGCTGCCCTTCAATCGCCAACCCCATTTGTCACTCACTGAAGCATCGAGCAACAACACATCGAACCGGCATTCATTCACATCGGCAACCACGGACTCTCAAGCGCGTAGAGTGTCATAAGACGCTCGGAGGTCTGATCCAACGTGCTGCCGCAGTCTAATAATAATAAAAAAAAAAAAAACACCGCCCAAGCACTCCGTACAGATGGTAAACCAGCGAAGCTGAAACGTGCGGCCCCGGTGTTTAGCACTGGGTTAATCCCGACGCTGTATTGAAGCGTTTCTCAATTATTGCTTACATGTTTGTGTTTCTATAGTGGAACGCAAGCGCCAATGGCGGGCGGATCGATGCTGCTAACCACGACGCCGAGCTAACTCGAGATATCGAACGCATGCGACAACGGCGAGCCGAGGAGACGGCGTTGCGGGCAGAGCAGCGTGAACGTGGATATGGCGGGAACGCGTTCGCTAACGACGTCACTAACGGCGCTGTCAATGGCGCGCGCGCTTGGGTGCGACGTAGAGAACAACGTAACCGACGGCGCAGCCAATGGAGACGTTTATCGAAACATGGCACGAACGGTTTTCGTTTCGCCTAGCCATATACAGCTTTCGCTGTAAAATGGTACGCACCACAAAGCCGAGCACTATTATGTCAGGTTAGCACGTGAAGAATATGTGGAAGTGGACGGGTCCTTGCACGAAACACTCCGCGTTCACGCACCTATCATGTTTTATAACATTAACAAAAGAAAGAAAATACCTTAATGCCAAGGGCACGCACGCTAACAAAGTCATCATTCGCTTGGATCTCCGCACACTCGTTCGGTCAATGCGATGCATACAACTTTGTGATGGTTTTGTCCCTTAAAGTTTAAGGTAAACGTTTTGTTAA
Source organism: Dermacentor silvarum (assembly GCF_013339745.2). Lineage (NCBI taxonomy): Eukaryota > Metazoa > Arthropoda > Arachnida > Ixodida > Ixodidae > Dermacentor > Dermacentor silvarum. Next base: position 249,440,925 of record NC_051155.1, read on the forward strand.
ACGTATGCCATTTCGAGTATGACTTATTCTCAGCGCACAATAATTTTTTTTTCGCGGATAGACTGTCAGGATACACGCTCTCGGAATTACTCAATTCCGACCAGAATTTGAAAAGAGCAACGTGTTTACAAAAAGGGCTTCATATGACATGTATCGCGCAGGAGACTCGGACTTCAACAATAAAAACTATTTAAGACATATGTGACAGCGCTTTCTTAAACCAAAGGCAGAAAGAAAAAAAAACTGAGAAAGGAAAAGAAGGCCTGTCGTGCTCTTAAAAGTAGGTTTAAGCAAAAGTTGCTGCGAGAAGTATCAATGACGTCTGCTATTTTTCGCCTTCTATAAATCAACATATTTAAGCCGAATATACTGGCGCAATAGTACGCCGCAGTACACCAACTTATGGCCGTATATACCATAAGAACTTCGACCCGGCCTACCCAAGCTGCATGCATACAGCCGAGCATCTCTTCAACGAACGCCATAAACAACGAAATGACCTGTATAACGAAGGAATAATTCGGCCCCGGTTCCACTGCGAGCTGTGCAGTGCGCGACCTTTACAACGAAGTGATCTGCATAACGAATGATTTCGGGGGCCCCGATCACTTCGTTATAAAGGCGTTAAACTGCATGTACACCTACCCAGCTCGTTATACGCCGACAATGCTTCGATAAGGACATGTGACGTGCCTGTCACAACAAACAGTCGCCCGGAAATCTAGGATTATCTCGCACCTGCTACATACCGCATGGTCATGTCTTGGATAGCCTGTGAAGCAGTATACGTTGGCACATGTCGCGACTGCCAACAACGAACTTATAACGCAGGACGGGCGTCGTGTGTATATATGTGCGTCATGTGTATGTGCATGTGTTGTGTTTCTCCGTCCGCGTCTGTATTGTGCCGTTTATTTTTCCTGAAGTATGGCACACATCAACTATCTATAGCTCAAACCAAGATTATACTTGAGCACTGAACATCGCAAAGCTATATCGCTTGCCACTCCCAAACAAACGGGCTCACTAAACGACTATATAAACAAGACCATCGCGGATATATGAGCGTTGATCCAGAAATAAGGTTCCCATCAATGTTACAAATAGACAACAGTGTTCATTCTCATAGCACTGTACATCGTTGGAAAGAAGACATTTTGCTGTATTTTTCGACATAATCGCCATCTTTTTCTACGCAATTTTGTAGACGGTGCTCCAATTTCAGTATACCAATGTCGTAGAACTCCACCGCCAACCCGTTCAGGAAGCCTTTCCCCTCATCTTAGACTTCATCGTCTCTCCGGAAGCGTTGACCACTGAAGTGTTCCTTAAACGTTGGGAACAAGTGATAATCGCTAGGCGCGACGTCCGGACTATACGGTGGGTGGGGCATGACAGTACACCCAAAGTTTGTCAAAAGGTCCAGACGTGAGGTCGGGCGTTGTCGTGAAGCAGCGTTACACCGGCTGTCAGTCGTCCTCGCCGGCGGTTTTGGATAGATCGCCTGAGTTTTCTTAGTGTTGCACAAAAACTGTGTGAGTTGACTGTTGTCCCAGGTTCCATGAAATCGATCAGCAGTATCCCCTTACGATCCCAAAGCACACAGGTCATGACATTGCCAGCAGAAGGAGTTTGTTTTAACTCCTTCTGCTGCAGGTGACCCTGAGTGACGCCATTGTTTGGACTTTTGTTTCGTTTCGGGTGTGAAATGAAACACCCACGTTTTGTCTCCCTTCCTTATCTTCTTGACACTGTTGAAGAAACTGGCGAGTACAGGCAAGGCGTTTCTCCTTGTGTTCTGCTGTCAACAGACCCATCTTTTAGCACAAAAATTGTGAAACCCCAATTTTTCAGTCAAAGCTCTTTCCACTGCACCGTAAGAACTCCCAGGAATCCGAGCAACAAGTTCACAGCCGGTGATCCTTCTGTTTTGAAGCACTTCGCGTTGGACCACCTCGATAATCGCCTCCGAAGACTCATCGTGGACGTCCTTCCGACCGGCACTAAACTCCCTGCATCACTTTCGGGCGTGTTGAACGGACATACACTTGTCGCCATACACCTCTGTCAACTGACGATGAATACCCACGGGAGAAGTCCCTTTGGCGTGCAAAAAGCGAATTACGAAACGAATCTCGCACTTGGCGGGAGCAACAATGGGCACCTCCATCTCGGACGGCTGCGAAGCCAAGACTGAGCGGCGCAGCGAAGCGCGGCCGGGCGGAATCGACAGTGGGGGAACAGCCGCGCACGGCGGTGTTGCCGGATTTCGCCTCGCACCTTCCCGTTCGGCTGGAGCTCTTTGGGAACCGTATTTCTCGATCGACCCTCGTATGTACAATACCCCTATATTGGGCTGCAGTTTGTGTAAATAAATAAAAAATAATAAATATGTCAGAACACATTTTCCACTGACAACAAAAACTGGAACGATGTCAATCTTCCTTGCGTAATTTTTGCGTGCAACACTGCGATTCAAGAAAGTACGGGTCTCAGCCCTTTTCACTTGCTCTATATGGCCGAGAGGTTACTACGAAGGCTCGACGACGCCCCGGAACGTTTCGTACCGACGCTGTCATTTTCGCCCCGCGCGCTCGGAGGCCCGTCTAACTCGACAAACCTCGCAAGGCCACGTACGATCCTGGCGATAAAGTGTGGGTGTGGACACCCATCCGACCACGCGGCCATTCGGAAAAGCAGCTATTACGTCGCTACTGCACTCCTTACAAAGTTGTGCGGCGTCTCCGATACGTTACCTACGAGGTGGTGCTTCCGGAAGGCACCTAAAGATGCTCCCGTCGTCTGCCCCAACCTGAACTTATTTCGCATGCCGTAACCAGACCACTGAGTGACTTTTCCAACGTTCTGTCATAACTCTGCAAGCCCCCCCCCCCCCCCCCCCACACACACACACACAGGCATATACACTTCTTTTTCCTCTGGTGTATATGTCCCGCTTTACAACCAATTTCTTTCAATTTTTAGCAACCATTTTCTTTTTGATGCGAAAGCATCAAGAGCGAGAAAGCCGACGGCGTCTGTAGCAGCGAAACGGCACCTAAATTCAGATTGGCTCCGACGCCACGTCACCAGCGCGCCTCGACGGAGCAGATACGGCGAGCCAACGCCGCGGGTTCACGGATTCATTGAGCGTCGTCGTCAGAGGCCTAATGAGCTTACAAAAACTTAAGACCCCTGTTTTTAATGAACTGTACTCATTGTTATGTGCAGCTTACATGTGCAACCAAGTCATTGTTCTTTGCTGGGTATACCGGGCCACAGAGGCATAACAGGCAATGTAGCCGCCGACGAAAATGCTACGTCAGCGGCCTTTAGTGATACAGATATAAATATGCCCATAGGAGTCACAGACCTCAAACGGATTCATTGAGCGTCGTCGTCAGAGGCCTAATGAGCTTACAAAACTTAAGACCCCTGTTTTTAATGAACTGTACTCATTGTTATGTGCAGCTTACATGTGCAACCAAGTCATTGTTCTTTGCTGGGTATACCGGCCACAGAGGCATAACAGGCAATGTAGCCGCCGACGAAAATGCTACGTCAGCGGCCTTTAGTGATACAGATATAAATATGCCCATAGGAGTCACAGACCTCAAACCCTTGATACGACATCTGTTGAGGAAGTATTGGCAAAGCCAATGTCTTTTTTTTTTTCGCTTCTCCTCTTAGAATAATTTCTCTTGAGCTACCTCCAGCAGTCCGATCCTGGGCCAATCACCCTTTGTAGGGTGCGAGCCATAAATGCAGATCATCATGATAATAATAATAATCATCATCAACGTGGACTCGGTGCAGTCTACTTATTCTTCGCCCGCGACAATGCTATACGGTCGCCACCTTACCTACGGGCAGTGCACAGACTATACACTAAGTCTACACACTCTTTAGATAAAGGCTTGGCTCCACAATCTCTCTCACAGTCCTGCAGACCTGCACGCCCTACATACCTTATGACATACAATGCTATCAATGTGCTACTGTTTATGTGCGCGCATCACGTAAACACGGGTAAGTGCATCGGTTCCTATAGCAGCGCCTAGCTGGCAATGTAAAACTTCGTCAGTGGAACAAGAAGGTATGTATGTAATCAAATGGGCCCTGTGTAACTGGTCGCCGAACGACCCATATATCTATAACCAGCGCAACACTCGTTCCTTCGTTCGCCCCAGCCAGAGCACGAGCCACACCGAAATGTGACCACTTAAGATTACGACTAAAGCCCCGCGGCGGGCAATCTTGAGACAAGACATGCATGCTTGTCGAGCCTCTACGTCTGGAGCAACACTGACAATGCTAAGATACAGACGCGCGACACGAAAGCTGCATTCCTTAACTCGGCTCTTCAATCGCACAGCTATATACAACAATCGGACTATGACAAAGCCGACACGAAGAAGATCCGAAGAAACGACCCGTACGGGACGCGCGTGCAGGTCGTACACAGGCATAGCATGTGTACACAGCAAACACGATATTTCGCGCGCCCTGCGGATATATGGGGACTCTCGTATACTCGTCCCCAAACATAGAACCCGCGCACACCGCAAATATAAAAATCAATAAAAGTAGCGAGAAACCATGACGATGGAGCATCAGCTCTAACAGGGCGCGCGTATATACCGAGACTCCCCCTTCTATAGAGCACATATAGAACCCGCGCTAAGAGAGCCCCGAGCGGCCGATGTATGCACTACTGTTTATGTTCACGACGCTCTAGATTGGTTCGAGCCAGAAGGCCACGAGGTCTGGACGAAGGAAAGAAACGACATTATATAGTGGCGCGTCGGGAAAGGACGGTCATACGGCCGATTAAAAGGATGGAAAAGATCGAGAGGTCTACAGGATGGAAAATTCAGAAGCAACGTATTCGGTCCGGCGTCTTTTCGACCAAGATCATTCCCCGCGCGAAGGAAAAGCAGATACACACACACATAAGACACTTTGGACCCTTTTGCCATGACGCGTGGCCGAAGGCAATCGGGGGGCCCCATCGATTGTATACGCGGGAGGCACAGCGTATAGCGACGACAGAAAAGAGGGGGCGAAATAAACACGCGCAAGAACAACGTCCGCGGAGGATGCCCTTTGAACCGGGTGCAAAGAAGCAACGAGAAGTCCACGGAACAAAAAGAACGGGAGATCCTGCGCCCGTCCTTCCGGCGGCCTTAATTATGTTTTTCCTTTGTGCGCCCCCCCTCCCCACTTCCTTTCTCCTGACTTCCTGTCGTGGCCAAGGTTCTTTAGTGCGCCCCCTACCAGCAACCCATTGACCGACCGTCCTACAACTGTGGCCGACATATCTCTGTGCGCCCAGAAACGCCCGCGTGCGCATGCACCGGCAGCCGTTGTATTCTAGACCGCAGTTCGGAAGCGGCGGTACACTTATAGAAAACGCACTAGTATGTGCGCTGCGCAGGGACATTTCGAAAAAGGTGATTGCAAATGCGCATAGCATGTCCACCGTTACGTTACAAACCAAGCGACTTAACGACCGACAGCACACAAAGTAAACGAGGATCTCGAGAGGCCGTTTCAAAATAAAGGCAACATCAATACGGCTCAACTTTACTGTATAAAAGTTAGCGATGCAAAAAGAAAGAAAAAAAGATACCGCAACAGCGACCATCTTCACGAGGATGTGCTTACACAAGGTGTAACCGTGAAGAGAGTGGAGAATAAAGAAGGTTCGATCATGGTAGGCACTCCTTTTCCCGCAATTACGCCATGAATTAAGTAGACAAATCTTCTCAACGACAAGAATTATTATTGCTATACTATACTAAGAAACGGACAGTCCAGTGAACTGCATTTCGGCTGCTGCTGAATTGTTCATTGGCTGGCCAGGGGTACCAGTGAGAAGGAGGCAAGCGCGTCCATGCCAGTCTCCTCCTCACTGGCACAGCTCCAACCAACCAGCGACGGCCGAAATGGACAGTCTACTAGGTGAACATTTACAGAACCGCCAACCCAAGCCTTTGGCTAAGCAGCGCCTCAAATGTTTACAATGAAAAAAGAAGAAAAAAAGAAAACGCGCATTCCCCCCCCCCCCCCCTTTTCCGTGGAGAAAAAAATACAAAAAAAAAAACAACAACCGGCACACACACATTTGGCTTTCCGGTCGAGCGCGTACAGCGGCAAAGTTAAAACAAGCAAGCGCCGAGAAGCCCCGCTGTAGCGAAACGCGACACGGAGAAACAACGGAAACAGCCAAGTCACCGTACTTCCCCTTACGTGCATGCAGTAAATCGGGGAAGTGTAGAACAGCAACCTAAAAAAATTAAAATAAACGTAATCATAAAGAGGGAAAGAAAGCAAGCCCTGTATTTTCCATGTAACGAAATTCCACTGAAGTGCTCGAGCGAGCCCGCATTCTGTGCTGATGACCATTTAAACAACGAGTGCGAGCACGCAACATCGTTCGATATTCCCAGTCGTCATCATCGCGCTGTTCTTTGCAGAAAATCGGGACACGGGGGAGTAAACGTTATTTGTTATTCTCTGCCTCAGTGCTGCGCTCCGCGATCCTTCTTAATGATCGAGGAATTCATCCCAATTCAAGTAGAAGTTCTCCTTCTGCGATAACGCGTTCCACAAGCACTAAAGCTTGTATCGTCTCTCGAAAAGTTCCTTCGCGACAATTATGAATTATCTCTTCGCTGACACGCTGCCTGTTAAACAGAAAGAACAATCACATCACTTGAAAGCTGAGGACCGTCTGGTACTTCCCAGCCCCGCGTTCCCGAATGTGCTCGTGGCGCCCGGCCCCACGCTATGAGGCGATATCCAACACCTGAGCATCATCAGGTCTGAATGCGGAACAAATATCTATCGCGACGGCCCAGCAGAATACAGTACGGTTGGCCACCCTAACGTGAGACCGCTATCGTGCACATATATAGTCCCTGTATAACCTGGGTATCGCTGACACACATGACACACGTACGGCGACGACGACGACGGCGAAACTTCGCCTGGAGTGTCCGTATGATTGACAACACGGTGTAAGAAGATAGGTGCTCCAACGGCGCGCCCGCGCTGGGGCGAGAGAGCGGCCACTTCGTGTGACCGGAAGTGAGCGCCGCCACTAGGGGCAGCACGTGTTCAGGAGGCCTTGGAGAAGCGGCACAACAGTGGATAATTTACGACCTCCGTCAGCATTTAAACACCCATACCCAAAGATATGCAATTTTTCGTTATTTAGACGCCAAATCCTGAGCAGGTAGAAGGTTTCATGCCACTTACAGTCAAAATACCGTCATTTCGAACACGAGAGAGACGCGTCGTCTGCTCGAGCAGACGGCGCGCTGCGCTTACCGCTGCTCGCCGCGTCGGAGTCAATCGGAATGTCGGCAGAAATATAAAGGGACGTTCCTCCAACCAAGTCGAGTCGTTTTAAGCAGGCGAACGACATATATTCATCGAAATAAAGCACTTCTGCCGCGCGTGCCCATAAAAGCGCCAGCAAAGCGAGCGAAAAAGTGGCCCCCAAAACAGGTGCTGCCCCTTGCGGCAGCGGCGTGCGTAAAGTCACTAAGTGGCCGCGCCTCGCGCCGCCGTCGGATCACCTTCCTTTTTACACCGTGATTGACAACGCAATAATAAAAAAATAAAAAAAAAACACTGCTACTGCGCCACGAGGGATGAAACAACCGGAAGTTTCCTTTCTGTGCATATATATATATATATATATATATATATATATGAACGAGAAGAAAGGGAACCGAGGGGCCCGATTTTTATTAATCATATCATAAAAGCCAACAAACATTGACACCAAGGACAACATAGCTACCGCGGAGCCGTTTTCCCGTCCACTTTCTGGGGTATTTATGTTTTACACCTAGAACTCACCCTGAGAGTGTTAGCCAGCGCCACCACTCACAAACCTAGGGGCGGATGTGGAACATACTTTCTGCCGCAGGCGGTAGAAAGAATGGATGCTCTCACCATTGGCTCCGCGGTACCTCAATGGTGAGAGCATCGCACGCGTAATGCGAAGACGTGGGTTCGTTCCCCACCTGCGGACAGTTGTTTTTTCAGCCACTTTAATTTCTGTTAATTCATCATTTTCTTTAGTTGAATTATTAAGTACAAGTGATTTCCCCTATGTTGTCCTTGGTGTCATTGTTTGTTGGCTTCTTTATATATATATATATATATATATATATATGCTCGCTCGATTGAGCGGGCGCGCAGCTCTTTGCTCGCAACAAACACGCGCAAGCGTGGGCTAACGAGCGAGTGCACTGCGGGAAAGCCCAACGGTTAATCTCGGAGGCAGCGCATCCCGAGGCGGCGTTTATGCCTCGTCACGCGCGCACGGTGCATGCACTGCAGAGGTGTGCGTGTGTGTATACGGCAACGCCCCTCCTCCCTGCCCCGGGACTGTCGTGGCAGAGCGTGCAAGGGGGGCTCAAATTAGGGGGGGGGGGGGGGGGGGGAGGAACCCAATTAATCACATCGCTATACGTGCAGCTGTGCGCGAGAAAGGCCGCGCCTAATCACCGGCGAGAAGAGAAACGAGAAGGAAAACGGGAGAAAGGCCTTTCACGCATACCCGCCTGCTAATCAGGCAGCCTCACCTCTTCCTATCGCGTACACACAAAGCGTGTCACGGAGCTAATTGACGGCCACGCGCGCTATTCGGCGGCACGCGCGGCCCGGAATTTTTTAGGCGGAAGAAATTAAGAGGTACAGTCGCGAGCTTCGCAATTTAACTTCGCAGTTAACAGTGACTATATATGTGGTCACACTTGGACGGGTGCCATACGCGGTCCTTCGTATGCATAGTTTGATCCTGCACAAATTACAGGTTACACATTTACAGCCATGCATGTATACTAAAGCTACACGCGTTTCCCTTGCATGCAATTCGGACGTCAAAGTTTTCGCTCGAGCAATTTGCATATTAACAATGACGCACACAAGTTAACGTTTGCGCATTCGCCGGTGTGAGCGAGTCGTGTTATCGATCACAGAGAACGACAAGGAGAGAGAGAGTAATACGCAGGCATGATATAAGAGCGCCGCACACACAAGAAAGGCGCATCGAGGTGGACTTTCACTACGTCATCGTATTGATGCGTTCGCAAGCGCTCGCGCATATGACAGGAAACCAAACTACGTCAAAGAGTTTATATTAGAATGCACGATTCATGCCGCATCGACAACGAAGCCTGTATGCCTAATGCGCTTTCAGCGGTTATGCATCGATGTCATCTCACGTATCCATGCAGTGAAATGAAAGACTGATTTGTTGATTAATTAGATTGAACATACAAAAGCTTCAAAGACAGGTTATGAGGGAGGCAGCAGGGGAAGGTCACCGATTATTCGATCCGGACACCACCGAATTAGTTAAAGGGTAAAGAGCGAACCTAAATCAATATATAGACCAATGAAGTATCCCTTCGGACCTCTATATTAATTAATTAGGCGCAATACCGTTGATTGCTACAGAGGAGTTTCGCACCTAAACCTGAGTGCCATTGCTTCAATGTGTCGTGACGAACTTCAGAATATTTTCTAGTGCTTATAAGCTCCTTTGGCACAGCAAATGTTCTAAAAGCTACCACGCTGAGTTCTTGGCTCGTTTAGAGTTCAGTATAATCAATGATTAGTTAACTATAGATCCGAGCAGGCGAAGTCAAAACCTATGACGCCAAACGTGGCGTGGCCATCCATATTTCGTTACTGCGTGTTTTCTGCGCAGCTTACAAAGTCGCCCGTCAGACAACGGTGGCTATTCTGCCATTGGAGAAGAGCAATTGATACAGCTGAACTATGTGCTGACCCCTATTTACTGTCCATATTGCGCAGCTGAATCTCGGCACACGGGCGTTTCGGCGTTCTACGCACCAGAACACGGCTGACGCGCCATCGGGAATCGAACCCGCGACTTCGCCTCTAAGCATCAGAATTTCATAACGTCTGATCGGCTGACTTGGGTCGAGAATAACGCCGCAAACAAAGCGTGGACGCATTTAGTTTCGCACGTTACCGCCTTCACAGCATGGAGCTGACTGGGTACGTTTTATTTCCGCCAAACCATCAAGGTTTCACGAAAGTATATAAGCTGGCGGATTAGTCATTTTGGATATGTTTACGAGAGTTGTACGCCTTCGGTATCCATCAAGGTTTGCTTTTTAATTAGAAGTATATGCCTTACAAGGCCACCGGAGATTCGTCGTGTTTATTGGCGTCACGTGCATGGACGACTGTATGCATCAGCTGCTCGCACATCGCACATTTGCCACCAACATCATTTCACGTACGTACTACATAGTATCAGGAACTAAAGACGCACTTGCTTGGTCATTCCACAAACTTTTCTAAATAGGAACTCGCCTTAATGCGTCAGTGCAAGCCAAAGAGCAAGGAATGCGGTCGCAATGCGAGCAAGGACCACGTTTTGTATTTTGTCCCCACGCAGAAATAGCATGGAGCGGGTGACCAGGCGAGCGCGACCTAATGAAGAGTTATCGCAACTGCTTTCCGTCCGCACGAAGTGTTACAAGGCAAAGAAGCAGCGTTCGACTGGGCAAGCGCAATTACTTGAATGCGCAAACGCTTTCACAAAGTCAGCGCAATTTGGCCGCTCGTTTGGGTTCAACACGAAAAAGTGCGACTCGTTTCTTTGTTTGTCCAAAGCTAAGTGCTCAGAAGGTAGCCTGATCAAAGGGAAAATGCAACTATAAAGAAAGAAAGAAAGAAAGAAAGAAAGAAAGGAAGAAAGAAAGAAGAAAGAAAGAAAGAAAGAGGTGAATGCGGAGAGAGAGAAACGGCCCGAGGGCAGGCTGCAGCGGCGGCGGCCGGCTCCAAGAACAGAGGCGCAGCACGGATAATGTCCCGGCGTCAGGCAACTCCCATCAAGGCGGCTCACTTTACCTCGAAAACGAGCCGCTCGTATACAGCCGGATGGGCGCCGCCTTGCACAGCAGTGTATACACTCCACTGTGAAGCGCACGCTAAAAGTGTGCACCAAGGCGAAGGCTCGCACAGAAACAGGGCCGTTGGACGAAGGCTTCCCTTCCGCATCGCTAGCTATTCTGATTGGCTATAGCGAACAGCTTCGAGGGTCGATCACTTTTGGTTAGCTGACTGACTGGCTGTCGTATCACTGCGGCTGTATACCGTGCACGGTTGGCCAGCGCGCACCTATGTCATTTCAGTAATTCAGTTAGTGATATCGGCGCCAATGTCCCGCCTCTCGCATTGCTGGCTGTTTTGATTCGTTTTTTGAGAGCTTTTTAAGCAGCTGATCACTTTGTTAGATGACGCTTACTGACGGTCCTATCACTGGCCATCGTGGATGGCCAGCACCTACCACATAGGTCGTGGCTCGCTATTGGCCGAAACATTGTCTCTCGTATCGCACCCTATTCCGATTGGCTATAGAACAACTTTGCGAGTAATCATCGCTTGTTTAGCTGATAGGATGTCATAGCTCTGTCCATCGCCGTTGGCTGCTCAACTAACGAAACCCCGCACATTTTATAATTTTTGATCCAGCTCTATATAAATTAGGCGGTGCCTGCTCCGAGGTATCCGCACAACGCGCTGCACGTTTCTTCGGAGAATGGCGGGCGTACCACGCGCGCGCCCCGAAAAGCACCGTGGATCCCCAAAACTGAGCGCAGTCGCTTTTGCGATGCGCGAGCGGGCTTGCACGACCTCAAGAAAGCACGCTCCCTTCTCTCCTCCTCCGCGAGCTCGAGTGCTGCTGGAGCACGCTGCTCTTGTCCATCGAAGCGAGCGCACTACAGCGCTGATCAAGGCACGCGCACGGAACGGCAGAGCGCTTAATTGTGGAGAACACGGGAGAGCGATCCGCGCGAGTGCGGCCGCCCCCATTTGCGCCCTTTCCAGGGCTCGTTTCTTCTTCTTGCTCCTCCTTATGGCAACGTGCGCCTTTCTCAAGGGCAAACAACAACAACAACGACGACGGCACGTAAAGGAGCGCGTTTAAGCGGATACGTGCTCAGCGAAAAGAGCAGCGCGCGAACTGGCGCAATCGCCGAGGCGCACACGCAAACTGCGGTCTCACCGAAACGGTCGAGGCAGCATCCGCCGGCGAACTTTCCGTGTGGCGCAAACAGTGTCGTTGGGGACGAGTGAGTCCTTCCTTGGCACGCCGGGAGGGCTCCGCGCGGTGCGTCCTGGAATTTTATGCGTCCGTCTAAACACACCCTAAGAGAAAAGGAGAAAAGAGCTGGGTATAAGTGGTGCGTAGCAGCTGCCTCTTATTCTCAAAAACATTAAGAATATAAATATTCTTACGGTAGAACTCATAAGAGGCGTTCGCAAGAGCATGTATGTCAGTCAATCATGGTGTCGGACATATTGGCAAAGGCGGCCGGCCAATGAATGACAAACATCACTAACCAACGAAAGACGTCGTGATCCTTAGCCTTCATTCTTACATATGGTTCTCAAAAGCTGGCGTATAAAAAGGGACACTTTTAAGCGTTTAGTCCATGCTCGGAATAAAACAAACGGGAGAACAGGAAGGAGCGTTTAGTTCCCTTGTTTGCGCACATAGTTTCGTAATGACGCCCGCCATTCAGGCAAGAGCGTTTTACACGCGCACGCGCGGCGCACTAAGTTGGTGGGATCTTCTTTTCTCGCCGGAGGGGCAGTGAAATGCAGCGGCAATCAAAAAAAAAAGTGTGCCGTCTGCATGCAGGTTACACTGACAGTTCCCACGCACACCTGCAATCTGCAGGCAAATGGGCTACGCGGAACGAGGTTCCGCGAGAACTCGCAACCATCAGTCGGCGAGAGAGCTGGTTTTCAAACGTGCGCCCTCTAATATGCGTGTGACGGTGCCCAGACGGTGTTATATGCCTTCATGGTGTGTGAACGTAAACGCAGCAATGTAGCCAGAAGAGAGAGTATAAATAAAGCTGGAAATGGTATCCCGGCCACTTTGCAGGGCTTGCTACTTCGTGACAGAAATGACATATAAAGAACACGGCAAAAAAAAAAAAAAAGTATACCAGGAATGACAACAGCTCGCCAGAACCTTAGCTTACGTACAAGGTCGATCATGCAGTCTGCTCGATGCACACGAGTGAGTCCGGTGTTGTTCGACGAAGCGGCAACTATAGTTGCAGAGTACTGGTTACCTCGGTCACAAATATTTCCGGTGTTTTCCCGCCCCCCGCTGTTGTAACGCGACAGCGTTAAGGCCCTGTGTCGCAGAAAATCCGGTGTCGGCGTCCCGTGAGCAAAAATTTCCGTATATTTATTTATTTATTTATTTATTTATTTATTTATTTATTTATTTATTTATTATTATTTTTGGGGGGGGGGGGGGGGGGGCTGTGCGCGCGGAATCGGCCCATGCAAGAGGCCGCGTTTCTACCAGAAAGCTCGCATTCGTGCATAGCGTTCGCCGCCAGCGTTTCCCGGTAAACATTACGGTTACATAAGCTGCAGTTGCCGGGAAGCGTAAAAAGCAGTCATCATCATCAGCAGCATCAGCCTATTCATGTCCACTGCAGGACGAAGGCCTCTCCCTGTGATCTCCACTTACCCCTGTATTGCGCTAGATGATTCCAACTAGCGCCTGCAAATTTCCTAACTTCATCACCCCGCCTAGGTGGGGTGAAATGCAGTCAGGTATCTTTAAATGCTATCGCGTTCCACTCTTAAAGGCGAAGCTTAAGCGTCCTCCAATTTTGTAGGTCGTGCTTGCCCGTCGTGACTCTGGTGCACAAAAATTAACCTCGACGACACAAACCAGGGCTGGTAGATACAAAAAAAAAAAGAAAAAAAATGCTCTTACGCCAAAACTGTTCGTACGAGAACATGGCAGCCAATGGCGATGACGGACAAATTATTAGCGAAAATGTTAGGCTAATAGCAAAAAGCACTTACGATTGGAAAAGCTTTGAGAATTTCACCCCTTATAGTATTTGCTTCGCAGAACAACCGCGCTGTATACACGAATATGTAAAAATCATAACGGCGAAGCGATACCACGGAGACCAGGCAAATTTATATTACTTTCAGTAGATCACTGCAGGCTCAGAGAAGAGACGCAAAATGCTTGTACATCTGGACGTGTGTGACCATAATTGCCACCTCATAAGTGGCAATGCAAGGCCCGTATCTGTAATAATTTTCCCGCTACTTGATGTTACGTACGGTAGCCGGAAGTACGGTCACCGCCTCCATGCATGCTGGTCATTCCTGCTCTTCCTCGCTCCCACCTTCCGGCTTACAGCGCCCTTTATGAGGACGTATACTACACAAACACCCTCGTGCTGGCACCCACATTCGATTCGTCGGGCGCACGTACGCGATCGCGCTTCAACGTATGATACATATGCGTGCGTGTCGGTTCAGCCGTTGTTGCTCGACGAGGATGAGGGGCCGCGCAGGCAGACTGCATAGTGGTCAAAGCGACTCGCTCATCGGCGTGCTCGAAGAATAGGGGTCACCGATCAATAAATAGGGAGCCCGCGCAAAGGCAGGCGCGACCCGCAGTGCGACCCACTATAGCGCGAGCACCGGCCCGCCAATACAGGTGCGCCTGTGACCTCGGCAGTCAGCCGCGGAGGACGCGCCTTGTTCGAACTCGCGCGTGATCGAGGCACGCGATTCGTGCGGGCAAACCATCACGCGCGCGGTGCGGAAGGCGCTGTGTGACTTCGACCGGGCCCCGGTGTCTCTCGCACCTGCGTATACTGCTCTCGTGCGCACTGCACCAGTACAGCGTCCGCGAGGGGCCACCACTGGGACAAGCTATTTTCGGGGGGCGGAGCTGATGTGCTCGGCGAATTAGTTCCTCGTTCCACATGAGCGGGGAGTACAGTCATTCATTCAAACGAGTGCATTTTAACTAGAGAAGAAATTTAGCGCCCGTGGGAAAAGGATTTGGCTGCGTGCAGATTTCATCATGCGGGTAATTATGACATTTAAAAAAAAATGACTCTCCCGTCGTGAAACAACTTTACTGTGTCGCATGTGGCTGGGTGTCGCATTTACCAACGCCTATTCGTTCCTCATAGGGATGGCCAACAGTGCGGCGTGCAATTTGTGTGGTTGCGACGAGACTCTCGAGCAGCTTCTGTGTCACGGTCCATCTTTTGACACTCAACGACGTATTCTCCAAGCTAAACTCGACCTGGTAGATAACAGAAAGTTCTCTGAAGAAAAGATCCTTGGGCCACGGCCTATGCATTCCTGCATGCAAAAGGCCACAAAAGCCCTGCTGCAGTTCGTGAAGAATACTGGATTGTACGAACGCTTGTGACAGCGGAGATTCTTCCGAGACTGTATCTGCGAATGACTGACTCTAGTATTTTTCTTTTCTCTCCTTGTCTATTCTTCCCCTTTCCCCTCCCCAAGTGTAGGGTAGCCAACCGGGCACGCCCTTATCTTACCTATCTTCCCTCTTCGTTTAACCTCCCTATCTTTCCCTCTTCATTTCTCTCTAAAAAAGAAATAGAAATGAAAGCAGATTCTAAAAGATTAGATAGATAGATAGATAGATAGATAGATAGATAGATAGATAGATAGATAGATAGATAGATAGATAGATAGATAGATAGATAGATAGATAGATAGATAGATAGATAGATAGATAGATAGATAGATAGATAGATAGATAGATAGATAGATAGATATTTTTTTCACGCAATGCACCATTGGGAGTCGGGACCATTAACAGTATGACCGATCGTTTCAGGAGCCTTACGTTTGTATACAGGGTGTCCCAACAATCATTTTTATAATTTAAAAATATGCAAATGCCACGTAACTGGACAGAACCAAGGTAATGTTTGCCGTCGCTTGGAGATAATTTTTTTTGCATTTTTACATTATTTTTTTTTGCATTCCGCCTAATTACATAATTATACTTAACCAACTTCTCAAATATTATAGTTAGACGAAAAGTGTCAATATGAAAATTGTACAGCAACATAAAAACTCCCGATAAAAGCGTTTTCCGATCGTGAAAGAGGCCCGCGAATACAAGCAAAATTGCCGCGCGACTGGCCGTTCGAGGCGCTTTGCGTGAATTCGCGGGCTTCTTTCATGCTCGAAAAAAAAAAACGATTTTATGTAGCACGTATTGAGCAGCAGAAAGCTGCATGTATCGGGAGTTTTTCATGTGTCGTGTTTCAATCTCAGCATCTCCAAGCGACGGCAAACAACATTACTTTGGCTCTGTCCAGCTACGTGGCATTTGCATATTTTTAAATCTTGGTGCATGATAGTCGGGATACGCGTTATGTAACTATGTACGATAAACGCAAAGCAGGTTTTCGCACTATACTTCATAAAGCATGCAACATTCGAACACGTTGTTACAGGTGACCACGTGTATACAAAGAAGTTGGCTATCAAATATACAAAGTAGAAGAAAAAAAGTCGCAGTTTCACCCGAAAGGCGACGCATCAATTGCGATAGCAAATTAGTAGAGAGCTATACGGAGTAAGGATAGTAGTTTTATCGGCTGTATAAACGTGGACGCATTGGCTTACTAACTGAATTAACAAGCATGGTGTCGGCGCGCACAAGCAAACATGATTAGATCACACTCGATGACCGCACACAACCGCGGTCAAAACGCTGGCGTGAGCAAGCGCGCCAGCAGCAGCGAGCGAAGGTTCGTGCGGTCAATCGCTTAAAAGGAAACTGAGCGCGAGCGCACAGCGCATACAAAGGTAGGAGCCGTGTTGCAGATCGCTTTCACAATACGGTGCGCGCGACCGCCCGCTGCCGCGCAAAGTACAAGTACACAGTTGCTCGCAGAGCAGAAGCCGCACCCTCTCCTTCCCGTGCTGCCTTCCCGCTTTCCCCCTTCGCGCGCGTCCCTCGCGTGCTTTCACGCGCACATACGTACAGCATACAGCACGCGGTGACGATTTTATTGCCCTTAGACTTTATACGGAACCTTACGGCGACGGCAGAAATCGGCTTGAAGTGTCCATATAATTACTCTCATAATAAAAAAAAAAAGAAAGGCGGTTTGCAGCGTGCCTAAAATTTCGATTTAAAACGACGCCTGCCTGTTTTTGCATTATACGAAAGAGAGAGTTTTGCGCGGAAACGTTACACGATGACAATTTCAACTGCAACAGAGACTATTTACAAAGTTTCCAAGAGGTGTATACGACGGATTCGTCATTGGGGCACGTATCGCAGCCCACGCGCGAGCGTCTGCGGCCGCGCTGATTTCTTCCAACGCCCACCGTGGGCGCGCACATAGCGGTGATCCTTGTGCGTGCGTTGCCTGCGTGCGTACGTTTCCGGTGAAATGCGCGAGGAAAAACGTTTCCGACGGCCGAGCAGAATTTCAACGTCGACCCATGCGATACAGTGTGTACATACACGTCGTTCCGTTCTCCGCGACATTCCGCGCGTCGAGCAGGACGTTGAGAGCGCATCTCTCAACGTCGTCGCCTTCGAGAAAACCGAGAGATAAGGAGCGCGGGAAAAAAAAAAAGAATTGTAATAAATGTGCACAGTCCGCACTGAGCGCATGCAGCGGGCGTACATGAAAGCGTGCCGCGCGAGAAACCGGTGATAGAGAATTATGTTGACTTGACGTCGCTGCGAAACCATATGTTCTCGCTGAAACAGTGCTGTGAACAATAAAGTATGTACGGCTGCAGTCACACGGCTTTCGCGTAGACACACGTTTGTACACGCTGAACACATTGATGGCTATTTCTGTTCCTTTTTTTTTTTGGTAATGTTAGTGGCACGTGACGCCTTAGGGCTGCGTAGTATATATTCTAATGCTTCTTGAAGTGAGTTGAAGTCAGCTTTGTTGGATGTCTGCTGTCGTAGCTTGGCGAAAGCTACGAAGAGCCGGGAGGAGCTCACGGAGCTATCGCAACATAAAGTGGTCTAGTGATTTCCCGACGCGCTGCAGTTGGTCGTCCGATCACGATAGATACATACGGTTGGTGAAATGCCGACTGGTATACCGAACAGTATGTATCGTTCTATAGCATTACCCTTTACGGATTTATAAGGAGGCAACATAGTATACGCGGCTGCCTCCAAGCAAAACGCTCAACGTGGGCAGATCGCCGCTATAGACGAAGTTGCTGCGCTGCCTGCGTGCAACGAATAACTTTCCAATTACAAGCTGGCCAATGCATATCTGTACAACACGCCACGACATCAGAAACTAAGTCGCCTGTACTTGGGAAGTAAATGTAAGGGAACGCATATACCCGCAGGGTCGGCATATTCACTTAAAAGGACGCTGAAGAGGTTCTACAATTGGATGACTTACGGTGGTTTGGAAGGCTACCACAGTATCATTCAACTTCCGAAGTTATTTTCTTGACTGTGTACGTGCCAGCGCCGCAATCACCGTTTACATTTTCGTCGAATTCCCACCCTCGCGCGCCGAGCGTATATATACCGGCAAAAAAATTTGGAGGACGCTTAAGCTTCGCTTTCAAGTGTGGAACGCGATAGCATTCAAAGATCCTTGACTGCTTCTCACGCTTCCCGGCAACTGCACCTTATGTAACCGTAATGTTTACCGGGAAACGCTGGCGGTGAACGTGTATGCACGAAGGCGCGCTTTCTGGTAGAAACGCGGCCTCTTGCGTGGGCTGATCTTCTGTTATTGTTTCGCACTCTTAATATTTCAGTATGAGAAGGAAGGAAGGAAGGAGAGTGGAGAAGGAAAGGCATGGAGGTTAACAGTTCAGCACAACCGGTTTGCTACCCTACACATGGGAGCGGGATGAGGGGGAATGAAAGATGGGGAGGAGAGAGAGAGAGAGCACACTGCACAGCACACACATCGTCAGTCAGTATGAGAAGATTTAACATAAAAGGCATGCGCTGTCGGTGTTTTGTTTCATGACATTTGTTTGTGGGCTGTCAATCTCAAAATTCCGAGGAATTACTTTGCAAACAATGTAGCACAACGTGCGAGTAACTTTAGTAGTATTTAGTGTCTATACGGACGGCTAGCGTGGTTGTGCTTCGAAATGATTTTTCGCCACACGAAGCTTAGCCAACGCCAGACGGCACCGCACCGGAGAACGGCGGGAAATACGTTCCATCTGTCCCTTGTCTCCCCAACGGTGCACTTCTTCGGGCGGGCGGAGCAGGCGTCGTTAACCCGTTTAATGCATCGCTTCCATACTCGAGACGTACAAACTAACGGGCTGACAAGTCTGTCAAAATCAGTGGAGTGTGCAGCTCGCCGAAGAGGAGTCACTATACGACGACAACGCAGCACGTTATCACCATGTGCCATACAAGCTTGCGGCTCAAGCCGAAACAAACAGGGACAGTCGGGCAACTAATTGAAGTACGTTTCTGTTGGTGTAGTTAGTATCCGACGACGGACGAGTAGGAAAATGAGAACGCAAGGAGAAGGGGTCCAGCGTCGTCCACTCCTCTGCCTTTTACTTGACCACTGTCTATTCTACCGATTACGACCAATGTGAAACAAACTCGAACCATTCCAATCAATCTCCACCAACGGTCTCACGTAGGCAACGCGGCTGCATAATTCGTGTAGGTATTTTTTATTCTTTGTATATATATGTTTTTGAAATAGCGCAACATGAACCAAAGACACGGCCGGGAAGAAGCACACAGCGCAGGCGCTGACCTGTCTCAACATGTAGGAGCAGTATACGAGGCTGGTCGTCACCACACAAGTTCCCACAATAATTACCACAGAGAACTCGGGCGCTAAAATCGTTCAGCCACCATGGGAATGATGGTATGCCACCAAAATAATGGTAAGTGTCAATGGATTTGTCTGATCTTCGTGCTCGTGGCTTCATACGCTCTTGCGGATTTGCGAAGACGCATAACATCGCTGCACATTGCAGCGGTTCCGCTTGTCCGTGCGTCCGTGGCGCAATGGTTTCAATATCGGGCTTCTGTGCTATAGCGGTCCTGTGTTCGAATCTACCGTACCGTCGGACAATTTCAACAAAGCTTATTCAATTATTTAGAATGCGGTACTTTGACGCAAATGATCAGTTTGCAAAGTCACGAAGCCATTTAAAGCCAGCATTAGGGACGAAGTTTAGGCACGTATACTATACCCATCATTCTCGTGCTGGCATGAGCCGCCCTGCTTCCAGCGCCCGTAGACACTGTAGCGCCACAGTTCCTTCTACAGTAATTGTACGAAACTCTATGGCCTTCGCCGTCTTCTCGTTCAGACAATTGCGCGATTGGCCATCCCACATACCTCGCTGAATGACGGAGCAGTTTTGGC
This sequence comes from Dermacentor silvarum, assembly GCF_013339745.2. Lineage (NCBI taxonomy): Eukaryota > Metazoa > Arthropoda > Arachnida > Ixodida > Ixodidae > Dermacentor > Dermacentor silvarum. The sequence goes on from NC_051155.1 coordinate 249,461,174, forward strand.
ACACCAACGGCTTTCCGTGCGAGCATTCAAATATATATGCTTGTCCGTATATACAGCGGCACACAATTTAGAAGATGCGTCCTTTAGAACGGGGTTATGAACGACGGATAATCGTCTTTTTGTCCCCGCTCCTTTCTGTTCCCCGAGCCGTTCCTCACGCCGCCGTCGTCGAAAGGAGCGCGTAACATCTGCCGGAGTCAATTAAAGTGAGCCTTATACCCGCGACCTTTGAACGGCCGTTAACGCGCCCAAACGGCCGCCCATCGCCTCATTTGCACGCGCACGCTGGCGGCTCACGGTCAAAGGAGCTCCGAGAACCTCGACACTTTCTTTAAATAACGCGCTCGAAAAAAAGAAAGAAACGCGCGGCGCGACTCAAAACCCGGCCTCGTCCTTTCTCTGCGCTCCCTTTTGACTCTTCGCAACCGGTGAATGCCGCCGGCCAGCAAGGAAAGGCGTCAATGCGCGCTCCCCTTGTAGCCCCGTGGCCGCGCAGCTGTCGGCGCCTTTCGCGGGCCCCGCCGCCTTTGAAGGGCCGAGAATGGGGATAATGCCGCAACAGCGCGAAACGGCCAAGCCATGCATCCCGCTGCAGCGAGGATTAGCTGCGGCACGCTCGCGCCCATCTAGCGCCGATCGGGGGCTGCCAGTCGTGTACGCGAAGGCGGCTCAAAGCAGGCGCGAAATGGTTATTTGCATCATCGCTGCCGTAAGTGCGGCGATTTTCCTACGTGCTTCGTGCACTGCGCGTGACTGCAGCTGACTTCGGAGCAGGCCGGACTCGCCGCGAGCCTCCGGAGGCTCAAGATAAATCCCGTCTTCCCTCTAGGTAAACTCTGGAGCGGCTTGCTTTGAAGGCCATTCTTTTTTTTTTTTTTTTTTTTTTGGGGGGGGGGGGGTTGCCCCTTCGCCTGTTTTTGTGTTTATTCGCTCGCTTTCGATGTATCAGATATGATGTTTTCTTTAGTTATTTCATGGAACTGTACTTTTGCTTATGTACGCTATCAACTACAATAGCCCGCAAGAGCTGACAGTATGAATAAATGAAATTAAATATGGATAACGCCAGGCCTTCGCGTTCCCAGCCGTGACGTCACACAAGTGGCTCCGCAGCCAAAACACGTCAAATTGGAACGGCAAGCAGCGGCGTTTGTCGCTTCATGCTTTCGTCATTCTACGCTCGTCAACAGAAGCGACGGCAGGAAGTGTCTCTCAACTACGGTCCCGTGGACCATCGAAATGTCTTCGATGTACAGTTCGATGTACACTTCGACGTACAGTGGATGTATACTTAAGTCGGATTCGCACCGTATTCGTGTTGGATTGTGGATTCTCCTTGGCATAAGGGTACTTACAGTAGGGCAAGGTTTCCGTTGTCACAGGTGACAGCGAGGAGTCCTCGCGACCAAGACTACGATAGGTCGGCACGCAGTGAACCACATGGTCATACGCATAAAAAACTGTCCCTAAGAACCATCGCCATCGTGACCATCGCTTGGTAATCGCTCCGTCGTGTCTTACAACCGCACCTTGAAGCACACCCGCGATGTCCAACACGCACGAGATCGCCGACTGTCCATATCTTGTGTAAAAACATAAATTCGCTAATGGAAAAACGTACCGTCGACGTTATGACGGTATCCGCCAAGTTCTTTGTACCAAAAAAGAAGTGATAGATAGATCTGCAAGTTCCATAAGAGCGAAAAATCGTAAGATCACATGGCCAGATGCAACTTGTATAATAGATTCCTTATGTATGGTTAGTATCCCTGCCATAGAGCGACAATACTATCACTACAAAACATGCACAGGGCGTCACCACCATACGGGGTAGACGCAAGAGAACGCGCTAGGCGCACTTCGCAAACCACGGACGGAACTCGCAAGGACTGTGAACGCTTCGCCAAGGACATGGCTACACATTCATTGCGAGGGCGTCGGGCCGCAAAAAGCACACCAGTGTGATTAATAATCGACGTTGGCGTGCTTCGTCAGCGCCCATCATGGATCCACCGGCAATACCAAGAAAAGCAATCCCTGCGATTTTGTCGAGACACAAACAGAGTGCTATCATGGCCATCCAGATCTCGGAGGCCACGGTGATATGAGCGCCGCCGTCCTCGCTCCGCACGACGGTATCCAATCGCGGTGGCTCAGCAGGAGCCGCCCTCGCGCGAAGCCCGCACTGCCAGCGGAAAAACGCTGCCCGTGCCGCACCGCACGTTCCTGAACGCAAATGACGCGTGCCGGCCGCACTCAGCGGGAGGGCGGGGAACGAAACGTGGCACCACGGCTGCTGCTGCACACACCATCGACATGTTGTGGCACGGAGGCAGTGCAGCGTGAAAAAACCGAGCGGCAGGCGCGCCGTCACGTACTACGAGACGGGCGACAGGCAGGCAGGACGAAGCGAGCGGCGGAAGCTGGCTGGCGCGCGACGACGTCGACCCCGATGTCCACACAACGGCGCCGCGAGCAGCCGTGCCACGCTGCAGGGCTGCGGGACAGCGCAGTTCCGGGAAACGGGCGCCCAGTGCACGCAGTCAGCGCGACCTCCGCCATCGGCGAAAGTGCGTCGCGTGTGGCTGAACGCGCGCGAGGGGGCCTCCCCCTCAGAACACGGGCGCCATCCGCGGACGCGGTGCGGGTCACCGGGACGAGGACGGCATCGCCGCGCGATCCACGGCGGCCGCGGCAAGGACGCTGTTACCGCCGCCTCCTCGTTCTGACCGAATGCGCGGAAAAACCACCGCGGCCGCCCTGACCTCTCGGCACTAAGCGCAACCCTATGCGCGTATGCAAAGCAGCGGGCACGCGCGCGCGGCAAGTCACGAGCCGAGCGGACGACCCTGTTCCGATGCGCGCCCGGCGCAGTCACCCCCACCTCCATTCAGGATGCCACGCGCAAACGGAACACGTCCTCGGCCGCCACTAGGAAGGTCGCCCCTTGTGCAGCGCGTCCACGATCGGGCCGGTTATCATTTTCGTCGCCCTCCGCGAGTGTATACGACCGCTCTAGAAATTAAGGCGGCAAACCGGGCAGTAACGCAGCGCTCCGTCGCTGTTGTATCGCTGCCTCGACGCGAATATGACGCCCTTCATATTTGCGCGCACCAACCCTGGTTGGCGAATACGTCTCCTAGCCCATAAGTTTCGCTACTTTAAGCACATCCAACTTTGCTTTCGCAAACATGTTACCTCACCGCATAAATACTATCCTAGGCACAGCCAGTCGTACCTCCGGCGGACCTGTGCCAGCGCAGCCTAGCCTACGACTTTGGGAGAATTAAGGGCATCGCGAGTCATTAACAACACGAAGCTGTCTACCAGCGGCCAGCATTTTGTTCTTTCCTCTACAAAACGCGCTGACTGAATGTTCCTCGCGCAGCAATGAAGCAACCCCTCCCCCCTGCCCTGCAAAGGAGAAAGTTAGCATTGCCGCTTGAGCTGCTACGCTGATGGCCACCATTTTCTCCGTTGGGACGGCGATAGTGGCTATCGTGGCGGCCCGCCAGGTTCCTGCTTTCCTTCGTCACTGCTTCCCCGCAATACACCCACGGCAAGCAGGCTACACATCGCAGTGCCACAGCCAACGGCGGAATGCGGCGCGCAGAGGCGACTACTAGCGGTGTACGGCGCGACGGTCCGCTGCGCCGTTTGCGGCACCCTAGCGCGGCTTAGGGAGCCTACATACGCGGCCAGATGGAAGTCCCGTATCAGAGTCCTTCCATGTAGGCTCTCTAGCGCGGCTGCATCAGAGGCGCCATCTATAGAAATGCCAGCGAGCCCCCAAGGAGGCCCAAGACGTGGGACTCTCTTGCGGGCATCCTCCCTCCATCCTCGCGTGCGCGGCACGAAACGCTTTCCTCGGCTTGTCTGTGTTCCGGAGGCCTCCTCATCCCCTCCGAGGCGCTTATCTTCGTGGACGGCGGCGAAACCGCCGGCCAGGTCCATTAGCGGGTCAGCTGATGCTCGCCGCTCGGAGGAATGCCTTTCACCGGCGGACGACCTCCCGCGCGAAGCATCTCCCCGACCGGAGGAGCATGCACGTCTTGGCCGCGCGATGTCGTCAATGGCGGCATTGTTCAACCGGTTCCGTTCAGCCAACTCCAGGGCTGCTGGGCTGTGGCACGCCTATAGATAGGCGAGCCGGCCCTAGCTGGTTCGACAGGTCCTTTTGTTCTTCGATTGCAGACACTTATCATAGGGGAACGCATCCGGGGCCAAGCATGGTTGTTGTACGGAAAGTTCTTATGACAAAGACATTCTTTTCACGTTGCTGGGAAATCGAATGAAACGCCGTATCGACAAGAGTTTCGTGTGAAATGGCCGGTTTCTTTACTACCGTAATCCGAACACCGCAAGACACAACACTGAGTCGTGTTTGTTTTATGCATCATGTCCTGGACTGCACAGTGAACGCTCTTAGTGCGCGTTTATTCCGTGGCAAGAAAGGCCTTCCGCAGCCTGAGTGGGCTTAAAAGTTCAATTTTGTATTAGTGACTCTATTTCTCTCTGCAAGTTTGATTTCGATCTTTATCTTTCCCCTCTGGATTTGTTACCCTATACTTATACGGCGCTGTTCCTTTTGACATACGCGGCGAAAAAAAAAATCACACAATTTCCTGCACTTCACATAACGTTCTCTAACTCGTTTTACAACATGAACTGTTTCAAATTGCTGCTTCGGCTCAACCCCTACTCCCCCAACAATAATTAGACCAATGTACTCCATGTGATTCCAGATAACTGCCCGCAAATGAAGATGGTTATGCCGTATATACTTTAAGGAGTTGTTTCGTACTCAACTAAGAGCCCCGTGTATGCGACATTACGCGGTGCCCGAACCAACAAGACACCATGTTAATGTTGCAAGTCTCATATATATCACAACGAGTATACACGTGGCAAGGCCCATAATCCAG